>NC_092321.1:22500454-22803484 GCF_036785885.1 Coffea arabica
ACTAATGGGGCTTCCCCATCTTTCTTTTTTAACTAAGGCATCTTGCTACTGCTGCTTGGATTTTGCAAGGTTTCTAATTGTGATTTCAGAGCTGACACATTAACAATCTTTCCCGTTCTTACAAGCTCATCATGTTCCTCCAATTTGTTGACAATTTCTGCAAACGAACATCCAGTCATGCGAAAAATATCCTCAAAATAGGGCGGGTCATGAGTTTTGATAAATGTTCGAACAATTTCATCCTCGGTCATAGGAGGTTCCACCTTAACAGCCAATTTTCTCCATCGCTTTGCATACGTCTTGTGATTCTCAGATGGTTTTCTTTTAGTCCCCTCAAGTGTGATCCTCGTTGGAGCAAGCTCGCAATTATACTCGTATTGTCTCACAAACGCAGTTGACAGGTCCATCCAGGTCCTCATCTCATCAGGCTTCAAATTAGAGTACAAATCCACTGCATCGTCTTCTAAGCTTTCAGGGAATAATCGAACTGGCAAATTCTCATCATCTATTGGTTTTCCTAATTTGTTGGAAAACATTCGGAGATGAGTTTTGGGATTGCCCGTTCCGTCATACTTGCTAAATTTGGGTGCTTTGAAACCCACCGGCTGTTGCATATCAGGAAACAGGCACAACTCGTTATAGTTCAAACCTCCTTGTTTGCTTAAATCTTGAATCTTCCTCATGAATTCATCAAATCGATCCAACCTTTTTAACAAATTTTTATCAATTGGTGCGGAAGATTCGCCTATTTCAACTTTTCCTTGGGCAGCGGTGTCTAGCGTGAATGGGATAGGTGAAAGTTTGCCATTGGCCGGATACAATTTAGATAGTTTTCCATTGGCCGGATACAATTGGGTTGCAACCTATCACAAGAGGATTGATAAGAATGATTTGCCTAGAAACGCGTCAGAATACGTGGGTTTCTTGAAGATGCTGTCAGATCAAGAGATTAGATGGGTTTTGGATTGGACCGATTGCTTCAAACCTGTTTTACGTGCAAAGTCATCAGAATTCATCCCATTGTTAGGAACTCAAAGCATCATGACTTACACGCCAAAGAGATTTCTTAGATAGTTAGGACGAGTCCAAGGGTTGCCACCTACATTAGATCTGACTGAGTTCACTATCATTTTCGACAATGGAGTCTGTCCGAGTGAAGTTCCAATGAAGGTGCCGATCATTGAAGTTTGGGGAACGTTGTCCGACGATGAACGCATTGCCTACGTTCCAGAGTTCAAACAAAAAGCTTTGGTTATTCCACAATACGAAAATTGGTTTAGAGACTCTGGCACAAGAGGACTACAAGAAGGGCAATCTGAGGAGATCAAGAGACTGTTGGTTATTATTGAAGCAAAGGATAGGGAGAATCTGTAACTGAAGAAGTTTGTCGAAACTACTAAGGAGGTGGCAGAGAAAAACAGAAAGTCGTGCGAAAAAAATGGAGAAAAGTATCAAGAGTTGAAAAGGAAATGCGGAGAATTGTATGATCAAACGGAACGCATGAGCCGTCCTTACTCCCGAGAATCCAAAGACTCTGTAATAGATAAGTTGAAAAGCACTAATAAATTTATACGAAACCATCTTCGGGAAATGATGTAAATCTTCTGGGAATTCAGTAATAAAATGACTTCTTTTTTTCATGCAAATCACTACTGAAAATAGGTTTGATGAATGGGCTCCACTTCGAAGGTGTTATATCATGTTAGGCCGACTCTCGGCATAAAAAGGGTTCCCCTTAGGACATGCATCCGAATTATTTTGATATCTACTAACTCATGTTTTTTTCTTTTCCTTTTTCTTTTTGAATAAATTACAGCAATTTGATACAAAATCCATTCCTGAGCCGATTTCTTTCCTCTACTATCAAGTATTTTTCAAAATAGCTACCCGTAAAAGCCCCATCATTATGCGGTCCCGCAGTCGAATCTTGAAAAATTGCAAAATCATGAGTACTCATCCAAAATCATCAGAGAGGTCTGTATTAATCCCATCTTCAGACGCTGCAAATCTGGGGTCCCAATTAAGTGAAATACTGAATAGGTTTAATGAGTTGAGTACGGAAATGATGACATAGAGGTGTATAGGCGTATAATCGACCAACTGGTTTCGACCAATACTGACGGTGTCCAAAATGAACATATAACTATCGAAAACAACCAACATGAGTTGGAAAACCCATCACCCCACATGTCATACCATCAAACCACTTTCATTCCACCTTTCACAAGTTCACTTGAAGGTGCTTTCACTTATCCCATCCCCAATTTACTACCTACCCACCAGATCTTTGTCAACCCGATTAGCCACCAGATTCCTCAAAGTCATCAACATATCAACATGAACATTTCATCTAACCCTCAAGGATCCCACCACCCTATCACAGAGCCATTCATGTTCGATACCACCTTTCGCACGAAGGTTGAAACAGATGAGCCTTTTGCCCCAATCGACAAAAATCTGCTGAAGAGACTGGATGGATTCGACGAATTCATGAAAAAGAGCCAAGGATTAAACAAGCACGGAGTCTTGGATTACGATGAACTTTGTCTTTTTTCGGATATGCAGTTGCCTATGAGTTTCAAAACTCTTAAATTTAGCAAGTATAATGGAACCGAAAATCTGAAAACACATCTCTGAATGTTCGCGAACAAGCTAGGAAAGACAATAGATGATGAGAACTTGCCTGTGCATCTGTTCCCTAAAAGCTTGGAGGGCGACACTCTAGACTGGTATTCTAATCTAAAACATGAGGAAATGAAGACTTGGTTGGATCTGTCTACTGCTTTGTGAGGCAATATGAGTACAACTGTGAACTTGCGCCGATAAGAACCATGCTTGAGGGCACCAAGAGGAAGCCGTCGGAAGACCACAAGACATGTGCCAAGCGTTGGAGGAAGTTGGCCGTAAAGATGGAACCTCCCATGACCGAGAAGAAAATTGTTCATACATTCATCAAAACCCATGACCTGTCGTACTTTGAGGAAATCTTTTGCATGACTGGATGTTCATTTGCAGCCATTGTCAATAAATTGAAAGAATTTGATGAATTCGTCAAGGCAGGGAAGATATTTAACGTGTTTACATTGAAAATGCAACTAGAAACTCTACAAGGACAGAATAACAGTGGAAAGAAACCCTAATTTAAGAAGAAAGAAGGAGAAGCCGCTTTTTGTTTGGGACCAAAGCCCCTCAACTAGACCCAGATTTCCAAACCGCCCCACCTACTCATCTCTCTATCGTATTACCTAAACTCCCGTCCTGTCTACCACACTACCATCAACCCTCTTCGACCTCGACCAAATTACACAAATGTACCTGCATCACCCTTTCAAATTTCTCAACTAAACTTGCAAATTCAACCCCGACCCCCGTATAACCCAAGACCCGTTCCGCCACACAACCAAACATATAACTATCCTCAATCCCTTGAAAGCCAAAACCAAAATCAATATCGAACTTTTACCAATTTGGGCTGACCTCTGGATCAGTTATACTAGCAACTTAAGACTGTTGGTAAAATTAGCGTTGTGCCTCCTAAAATCTATCCTAGAGGTGTCCCTATTAGGTATGACCCCCAACGATCTGTGCCTATCATTCTGGAAATCTTGGTCACTCTACCATCAATTGTTGGGTATTAAAACATAAAATTCAAGACATGATTGAACCTGGAGACATAGTTTTAAGGAGAAAGGGTGAATCAGGACCAAACGTCAACAAGAATCCTCTGCCTGAACATAAAGGAACTATAGGGGCTATTACCACTGAGGAGAAGTTTGAGGAATCTGGCCAATATATTATAGATGAGAATGAAGTAATTGAAATAGTTGAGAAACCTTTTGTGCTCGAAGAAGAGTTGTTAAAAAATAATGGAGAGCCTTTCATTTTGGACCTGCCAGAACCTGTGGTGCTTGAATTTCCTGAACAATCACCTGTCCATAACTTGTAAGAAGTACCATGGGATTATAGTGAACCTGCTTTGTTGATTGGGAATGTCGAGATGCCAAAGGAGGAGGGGGTTACTGTCGTAAAATTTGGAAAGATTGTGGAGGATAATCTGATGCCATCCAAGCCATTTGTGACCGAGAAAGAGGCATTAGATTTTCTTAAGTTACTGAAAAGGAGCGAGTTTAATGCCGTGGGACAGTCGGACAAAATGCCTGCGCGAGTGTCCATTCTGGATTTACTTTTAACATCTGAATTACGCAGAGATGCATTGCTCAAGGTCTTAGAAGAAGCACAAATACCGAAGAATATCCCAATTGATAAGTTAACTCACATTGTGGAGAATTTGTTGGCTGCAAATCATATAACCTTTTCGGATGAAAATTTGACCTCTAAAAGGATCGGGCATAATAGGGCATTGTATATCTCAGTGAGATCTAACGGGAAGCTGCTGCCAAGGGTTTTGATAGATAATGGATCCGCCCTAAATATCTGTCCGTGGAATACTCTTGTAAAACTTGGACTTCTGGATGCAAGACTGTGATGAGTACAAGAGGATTTGACGGAACTAGAAGAAAATTGATGGGTGAAGTTGATTTGGTGTTAGAGATAGGGCCCGCCCAATTTCAAGTAAGCTGCCAAATTATGGACTTCTTGAGTGTATATAACGTTCTATTTGGACATCCTTGGATCCACACTTCTAGTGTCATTTCGTCTTCTCTCCATCAAAAAGTGAAGTTCATTGTCAATGATCAGCTTGTCATTGTGTTTGCTGAGGATGATTGCACTATGATCATTAATTCTACATCGAATGAGGAGAATCGTAGAAAAACTTTGATTTTCCCCCATCATGTGGCTGACATCGCGTCTGTAGGTTGGGCATCTGAACAATATTTATCGACAAAGATAGGCCTGGTAGAAGCTAGCGTCATGATGGCCAAAGAAATGATAAAATGAGGGTATAAGGTAGGCAAAGGTTTAGAACGAAATTTGCAAGTCATTTTGGGACCTATAGAGCTTTTGGGAAGAAAGACATATTTGGATTGGGATTCCAATCGACTGCTAAGGATAAGAGAGAGATGCAACCTCGCAAAAAGGCAGAGAGGGAGGGAAAGCAGATCACCATGAGTATCCCACCATTGTGCTACACCTTTCCTCGGTCATCTGGAGTAATCCTGTCAAAATTGGATGAAGAAGACCCGATTGAAGAGATTGAAATGGGCCTGTCTCAGATGTTCATCGGAATCACCTATGAGAACGAGCCACTAGAAGAAATGGAATTCCCGACTATCCCTGAAGGAGCCGTGCAAAATTGGACTGCAGACTACCTTCCCTCTTGAAGGAAATTTCGATAAATTTAGGGGATTGTTTTTGGCCGAAATCAATCACAAAAAGCTACTTTGTTTTTAGTTATTTTCTTCCTCTCAGTATCATGTTAATACGTATTTTGTTTAAATGAAAGTTCATTCCCACTACACAGTTTTATCGGAAATGTGTTTGTTTTAACTGATATTTCAGTTTGCAAAGTTCTCGTTTTTATTCCAATGTCTGTTTGCTTCTTTAAATTCAATAAAATGGAAGATTTTTGTCCATATTTATTACTTTTCACTTGTTTATTGTGCATGTTTACGTTATTTTCAGATGGGCAAAAATAAAATCGTTTGACCCTTCGGATATCACTGCTCTGGAATTCAATGATTGCCTACTCGATATTTCTCATGAATTTGAAATTATGAAATCTGAAATTCAAAATGAGAGTGATAGCGAGGAAGAGCCTGAATCTATTTCAAAGACTCTTGAGCAATATGAGGAGAAACCCAAACCAAACTTAGAAGAGACAGAAATCATTAACATTGGCACTAAAACGGAAGTTAAAGAAATCAAAATCAGTGTGCATTTGAACAAGGGGCAAAGAAAAGAGATGATTGAATTCTTAACCATATTTCAAGACGTGTTTGCATGGTCAAATGACAATATGCCAGAAATTTCAACAGATATAGTAGTTTACAGATTACCGACCGATCCAAATTTTTCATCAGTAAAACAAAAATCGCGCAAATTTAAGCCAGAGATAAGTCTTAAAATAAAGGAGCAGATTGAGTAGCAGCTCAATGACAGAATCATCATGGTGTCTTATTATCCCATTTGACTTTCAAATCCTGTACTAGTTCCGAAGAAAAGTGGAGAAGTGCGAGTCTATGTCGATTACAGAGATCTCAACAAAGCTAGTCCGAAGGATGATTTTTCATTGCTAAACATTCATATTCTTCTAGATAACACTGCGGGGCATGAAATTGAATCTTTCAGTGACTGTTTTGCAAGGTATCACCAGATCTTGATGGCCGAGGAAGATAGAGAGAAGACCGCTTTCATTACTCCGTGGGGAACTTTCTGCTTTCGGGTAATGCCGTTTGGATTGAAAAATACTCGAGCTATCTATCAACGGACTATGACCATTTTGTTCCATGACATGATTCATAAAAGGATGGAGATTTATGTGGACGATATTATCATTAAATCCAAGAAGGCTGAGAATCATCTGGTTGACTCAAAGAAATTGTTCGAAAGGTTGAGGAAATACAACTTGAAGTTGAATCCTGCAAAATGTGCTTTGGAAGCTCCAACCGGTAAATTGTTAGGGTTCATTGTCAGCAAAAAGAGAATTGAAATTGATCCAGCGAAAATCAAAGCAATTTGAGAGATACCTATACCGAAAACTCAAAAGGACGTGAAGAGTTTTTTTGGGAAAGATCAATTTTATCGACAAATTTATCGCTCAGTTAACATCTACATGTGAGTCTTTATTCAAGTTATTGAAGAAGAATACGTCGATACACTGGAACTAAGAATGTCAGCAAGGTTTCGATAAAATCAAGGATTATCTGTTGAACCCTCCGGTCTTAGTGCCACCCCAACCCGGTCGACCTCTGATCATGTACCTATCTGTGCTGGATGAATCTATGGGGTGCATATTGGGACAATATGACGACTCTGGAAAGAAGGAGCAAGCCATCTATTACCTTAGTAAAAAGTTCACTGTGTAAAAGGCCAACTATTCCTTTCTTGAGAGGAGTTGTTGTGCTTTAGTTTGGACCGCTCAGAAGTTGAGGCATTATTTGCTCAATCACACTACCTACCTCATTTCCCTTTCCGACTCTCTGAAATATTTGTTAGGAAAGCTGTGTCGATGGGACGTATGGCAAAATGGCAGATGATTCTTTCAAAATTTGATATCATTTTCACTACCCAGAAAGCAATTAAGGGTCAAGTTATAGCAGATCATTTGGCCAAGAATCCAAGGGAAGGTGATTACCAGCCATTGCATACCTATTTTCCTGATAAGGAGATCTTATTTATTGGCGCATCAAAAGACATGAACGAGCAATACCCTGGGTGGCGATTATTCTTTGATGGTGTTTCAAATTCTTTTGGAGTTGGAATCAGAACTGTTTTAGTGTCACATGAGGGAAACCATTACCCTGCCACTGCTAAATTATGATTTCCTTGTACTAACAATATGGTTGAGTATGAAACTTGTATTTTTAGACTAAAAATGACAATGGAGATAGAGATAAAGGATTTGATCATATTCAGTGATTCCGATTTATTGTGCATCAAACGCTCAAACAATAGATGACTCGAGACTCGAAGATCATGTCGTATCATTGTAGTCTTCTCAATTTAGCCAATAAATTCAGAAGTCTAGAGTTCAGGCATATCCCCCGTACTCGCAATGTTTTCGCTGAGGCTTTGGCCATTTTGTCTTCTATGATTCGACATCTGGACGAGCTGGTAATCGAACCTATTCATATTCAGTTCCAAGATAAACCAGCACATTGTCTGGTTGTGGGAGAGATATCTGACAATCGCCCATGGTACAACGACATCAAGGAATTCATAAAGACAGGATCTTACCCTCCCAGTGCTAATTCAGCTGCCAAGAGTTTCCTACAAAGAGTGTCATCAAAATTTTTCTTGAATGGAGGTGTGTTATATAAGAAAACATCAAATTTGGGACTTCTAAGGTGCATCGATAGAGAGGAATCTGAATATATGATGAAAGAAGTGCACAGTGGTGTATGCGGACCCCATATGAATGGGCACTTACTGGCTAAGAAGACCATGAGAACGGGGTATTTTTAGCTAACTATGGAGCACGACTGTATAGATTTTGTCAGGAAATGTATGAAGTGTTAAATGCATGCCGGTATTATACATGCCCCTCCTACCGAGTTACATAGTATTACTGCTCCTTGGCCCTACTCAATGTGGGGAATGGACGTGATTGAAACTAATGATCCCCCATTTTCGAATGGGCATCGATTCATCCTAGTGGCAATTGAATATTTCATCGAATGGGTTGAAGCAGCATCTTACAAGAATGTGACCAAGAAAGTAGTATCCGATTTTTTGAGGGACCACATTATCTATCATTTTGGGGTGCCAGAGACGCTGATTATTGACAATGCTAAAAACCTCAATAATGACATGGTAGATGGATTATGCGAACAATTCAAGATCAAACATCGGAATTCGATTATCTACAGGTCTCAGACGAACGGAGCGGTAGAGGCCGTGAACAAAAATTTGAAGAAAATCATTGGCAAAATGACGGCAAGACACCGAGATTGGCATGAGAAGTTGTCGTATACATTAATGGCTTATCGGATTGCAATAAGAACTTCTACTGGGGCAATGTCTTATTCTCTCATGTACGGCATCGACGCAGTATTACCCACAGATGTCGAGATCCCCTCTTTGTGCATTTTAATGGAATCTCAGTTGGAGGAAACTGAATGGATTAAACAGCGACACGAGCAACTATTCTTGATTGATGAGAAGCGGTTAAATACTGTTTGCCACGGACAGTGCTTACAATAAAAAGGTCAAACCTCGCATATTCCAAGAAGGGGACAAAATCTTGAAACGAATTCTTCCCATCCAAGATGAAACTAAAGGAAAATTTGCCCCAAATTGTCAAGGACCTTTCATTGTTAAGACGGTATTGCCCGGAGGAGCACTTATTCTCATAGAGATGGATGGACAGATTTTTCCTCAACCAATCAATTCAGACATGTGCAAGAAATTTTTTATCTGATTATGTGAATTTTTTTTTTGAAATACGGTCTAAGGTGGACTAAAAGGCGGGCCTTCTTCTTTTCCCTTTGAACATGTTATCCCTGATTCTCCCCTTTGAACCTTCAGAATAATCTATTCCTTCATTTGATAACCTCCTAAAATTTGCAAACCCCACACTAGGGCAAATTTTATCTTTCATTAGTAAAAACAAAAAAACAAAAAAAAAGCCAGACTAGGCAATTTTTTAGTTTTAATAGCTCTAAATTAGGGCAAAAACTTATAGGATGCGATTTTAGGATTTTTGAAACTCTTTAAAATTTGCCTTCAAGTCTTAACATTTCTTAACACCACGTCTAACCCCGTTACAAAAGCTATAAAGCCCCGGCCTCCATCTTAGCGATGCTTCTAATAGAAAATCTCTTAATCAAATGGCAAATGATGTCAACATATCTTCACCAATTTTGCATGGGAAGCATTATCACACTGATGCCATTAATTTTGGAACATATTTCTAAATCGATTAGACTGCTGTTAAATTTGTTCATTAGGTGAAAATCCGAAAAGGCGCCTTCTAAAAAAAATTAAGAAAAAAAACCAACAAAAACAAAAACAAAAAGCAAAAGAAAATAAATGGGCGGAGGACAACCTTAGTGAAAACCCGAAAGGGCACTAAGGTAAGATTTTGGAATCACCAACTGAGTCGGAAATGAAAAGCCAAGGGTCGACTATTAAGAAGTTGGTGACTATGTTCGCTTAGATTTCTCCTCGTGTTGAGGTTTTTTTGGCAACATCAAATTTCAGAGATGCGATATCCGAAGGGGTCAAATGTGAAGTTTTTCTCATTTTTAAAAAGGCCATTCAAATTTGTCTCCATGTTGTCCCGTAAACTTAATAAGAGTCGTTATTCTCGATAAAAAATTTTTTTACTGTATTTGGCGGCCTTGCATGAAATAATTTTATCTAAAACTTTTATTTGCTTTCCATTTAATTCGGCCAAAAGACAATCCCTGTAATTTATCATAATTAGTGCATAAACATATTTCTTATGGTCTAAACTCAGTTGGCTGAATACAGATGCTAGCGGATCAAGAAAAGGCTACACAAGATTTTCGAATCGAACAGTTGTGCGATATTGAAAGGATCAGGTTTCTCAAGACTCGTGGGATCGCATGGTGGCGGCATTATATTTCTTCGTGATTATTTCTCTTTTGCAGGATTGAACTACACACGTTTTCTTGAAGGAACTGAAAATCAGCAGTCATTCAGTCGAGTCTGATCTACACTGGGGCAATTTTATCACAAATGTGACATCTGATCATTTAAATGAATCTAATATATTTGTTTAGAAAAATGACAAAAATCACTTCACACCTTTTAATTCAAGCACATTTTTTATATAACCCTTTATTTTGTTAGGTTCGAATTTTATCCCACTAACCTTTTATTTTGTTGGGTTTGGATTTTATCCCACTAACCTTTTATTTTGTTGGGTTTGAGTTTTATTCCACCAACCCTTTATTTTGCTGGGGTCAGATTTTATCCCACCAACAGCGTTAGTCTCAAATTTTATCCCACTAACCCTTTATTTTGTTGGACTCGAGTTTTATCTCACCAACGGCGTTAAACTCGGGTTTTATCCCACTAACTCTTTTATTTTGTTGGGTTCGAATTTTATCCCACTAACTCTTTTATTTTGTTGGGTTCGAATTTTATCCCACCAACTTTTTATTTTGTTAGATTCGGATTTTATCCTACCAAAGGCATTAGATTTGGATTTTATTCCACTAACCCTTTTATTTTGTTAAGTTCGAGTTTTATCCTACTAACCCTTTATTTTATTAGGTTCGAATTTTATCCCACTAACTTTTTATTTTGTTGATCTCGAGTTTTATCCCGCCAACGACGTTAGACTCTAATTTTATCCCACTAACTCTTTTATTTTGTTGGGTTCGGGATTTATCCCACCAACCTTTTATTTTGTTGGGATCAGATTTTATCCCACTAAATCTTTATTTTGTTGGGTTCGGATTTTATTCCACCAACGACGTTAGGTTTGGATTTTCTCTCACTAACCCTTTTATTTTATTAGATTCGGATTTTATCCCACTAACCCTTTAATTTGTTATATTCGAATTTTATCTCACTAACCTTTTATTTTGTGGAGTTCGGGTTTTATCCCACCAATGGTGTTAGGATCGAGTTTTATCCAACTAACCCTTTATTTTCGTTAGTTTCGAGTTTTATCCCACTAACTTTTTATTTTGTCGGGTTTGAATTTTATCCCACCGACTATTATTTTGTTAGTCCCACTACTCCTTTTACTTTCTAGGTTTAAATAATTAAGTTTTACTAATTGTTTTGATTGTGATCGAGCCAGACAGATAAGTAATTTGGTGTCTACATTTTTCTCTCGAATTTCTGCGAAACTCAAACAAAGTAGGGCAAGCCGTAAACACTAAAATTTTATCATTTTATTACTATTTTTGTTCGTTTTAGTTATATTTTATTTTATTTTGTTTCATTTCTATTTCTTAAGAAAAATCATTTTTAGAAAAATCAAGAAGAAAAAAAAAGAAAGACAAAGCAAAAAAAAATATGGAGTCCTGGTTACGAAGAAGAAGAAGCAGAAACAGTACAAGGTTTTCCAGTAGCATTTCTTGGCCTTTTTCCATTCCTTTTTCTTCATTTTTTTCACTCCATTGGATCACTCCAGTACCAATCCACCTGGCTCTAATCCAAACATCACAAAATTTCCAAAATTAAGAGCCATCTAATAGCTCAAAGTTTGCTAAAAAAAATGCAACAAAACTTCCGACAGTTGTCGAACCTGTGCAATAATAAATATCTGCTCAAAAGAAATACAATTTTTGTATACAGTAGTAAGTATGGTCGAATCCACAGGAATTGGGAATAATTCGTTTTTTCTAAAATTCAGAGTATGGGGGAGTTTTATAAAAATATAAAAATAACTACTTAACCAACTAATAAAACAACTAACGAAAATAAATAGAAATTAATCAATAACAAGTACGACTCTAACCAAAGGTGCAATTTTTCAGACATGGTCCATTCAACTGATCATTGATGCAAAGATAATTCAATTACTCATTAATAGATTGGTTATAATTGTCATACACGTGATAAACAACCAAGTCTTCCTTACTTTTTCGATAGTCAAGGTACGACCGTTAATTATTTCTCTAATCAAGAAATAATCCTAAGTACGACCATAGGATTCAATTCCTCAATTGCATTAAGAATTAGAAAAGCCCAACCCTAACCAACAAACACGCTATGAGGGTTTGTTTAAATTAGATTATATGCTTCCTTAACACAAACCCAATTATGCCAATTACTACGAGGATTAAAACAGTCAAATAATTATGGATTTAACTATCCCAATTAGCAAATACATTATGTTTATAATTAAATATTGTGCACCTATTCAATCACAAACAATAATCATACTCTATAAAGCAGAAAACGTACAAATATCAAAGAATAGAGAAAATAAATAAAATCAATTAGATCTCACAGTGATAGTTGAACCAAATCCTTGGTGTTCCTTGACTAGGAAAGGAACATAGTTGCGCATGGACAATTGAAACAATTCACACCAGTTTTCCAAATCTAGCCACATAAGTTTTTTATAAGAGAAATACTAGATAAACAAAAGATTAAAAGAAAGAGCCCTGCGGCTCCCTTCTAGGTATCCATCATGCAGGATGCCGGCTTCCCCTACTATAAATACTACCAATTCGGTTTCTTCCTTGGTCAACCGAGACTAGAATTCTAATTGACTAAGGTAACTCCAAGAATAATGCCAATTGTTTCCTAATAAGACATCTAATAAAAAGTGGCAGCTTCCTAATCTTCAACCAGTACTCCACGTAGACTCCATCTTGATTTGGAAAACTTGCGCTTGACAATCAACTCCGAGAAAATCACCCATTTTTAGCACTTTTTATTCCAATGCCCTACAATTAACATAAAACATTAAATATAAGTAGAATCTAATAATTAAAACAATATTTGGTTAAAATCAAGGAGAAAATAATTATAAATTAGCAACAAATTATGACCTATCAATTTCTCCCACACCTAAACCATACTTGCCCTCAAGCATGAGAGCACAAATCAAGCAATCAAATTCAAACATTGGCTATTACTCGAATCTTCTATTACCAAGATACAATTAAAACATATCTCAAGTATTAGTGGCAATTTTCAAGAAATATTTCTCTAGTTGACTTTCAAGATCAATGACTCTTTCAATTTATGACTAACTAATCTAAGAATATAAAATATTCAACCAGCATCCATCAGCAAATGGTTCGACTATTAAGCAAAATCTCAACATAAAAATTCATGAATCAGCAAGCTAAGACAATTATTCACACACTAGCACATTTTTCACTATTAGCTCATCCCCCTTTTTTTTTAGATATCTCCATACTTGAACTTTCTTTTTTTTTTTTTGGAAAAAAAACTTAGTCCTTAGCCATTCAAGTCTTTTGACGCGAACTCCGACATCTATCAAATGAAGGAGCCCGATTACTCAATTTTTATCGCTAAAGGACCACATACCCATAGTTATCATCACTTTTTGATGCGAAAGTCGACATTTGTGATGAAAACTCCCGGTTATTAGGCGACGATACTAGCGAAGTATAGACAAATACTATTCATAAATAAGTACCAAATTAAAATTAAAAACCACGCAAGCCTGCTTTATTTTTCAAACATGGAGAACTAAGATTAATAGCTGAACCAATTTAAATGAAAAATATAGAAAAATATTTACAATCCCTAGAAAAGTTAATCAAAAATCGTAAAAAGTCACAAAATCTCAAATATTCACCAAAGAGATGCCCTTAAACTTAACTATGTCATACTTAACACCTTAGAATATAAAATCTTAGCAATAGAAAAATTTGAAACATCTAACTATCGTTTATCAGGAACAGCCACAAAAATGCATAAGACGTTGCAAAAATGCCTATACTTGCACTTTTTCAATATACTATCAATATGCTACTCCCCTCCACACCTAAATCTTACATTGTCCGCAATATAAAATAAAGAATAGAATACAAAATAAAAGGAATAACGAAACTTCTCTGAACACGTGGTGGAGGATTTCAAGTAGTTATGGAATAGGTGAGAGTAGTGGTGTGAAACCAATATGGTAGACCTCCACTACCCTCAAACCAAAATCAGAGATGGTCATAGGTGGTGGCTAGCGATGGAAGCATGGTGTGGCAGCGATGGTATGCGAGCGGTGATTGGCAGCGACCGAGAGTAGAGCGCCGCGAGCGGTGATTGGCAGCGGAGAAGGAGACGATGGCGAGCTTACGAGGCAGCCGCGTCTTGGTCCGAGAGGAAGAAAAGAGATACAAGAGAAGAAAAAAGAAAGAAAGGAAAAGAAAAGAAAGGATAGGCAGTGATTTTTTTTTCGAACTACTACGTTAGACGTGGGCACACCTAACTGCTCTTGAGTCTTCTGACCAACTCTCGGAAATTAAGTTCCTTAAGCGTAACCACTTGACGTGGGCATGCCTAACTATTGGAGAGTCTTCTGTCCATAGACGAAAATTGCCTCCCTTAGGCATGCCTAATTGACATGGGCACGCCTAACTGCTCTCGAGTCTTCTGATGGTGGAGTTTATTTGTGCATTACCACGTGCCCTTTAGATGCGGGTGCGTCATGTTGAGAGGAAGTCTGCTAATCATCAACAACAAAAAATTAAACCACCAAATATGAAAAATCTGACAGAACATATTGAAACACATAAAAAAAACATTTAACAAACCACTAAAAAAATGGATTGGGTTGCCTCCCAATAAGCGCCTTTCTTTAATGTCTTTGGTTAGACATTGCCATGTTTATTCACGAAAGATAAAATCGTGTAGCTCGTTTCAGTGTTTTATCTTCTATGTAGTCCTGATAACCCTCGTAAATCGAGTAATCATTGAGCACACGAGATACGGTCTTCCATGGATTAGTAGATGGCGCCAAACAAATAAGTAATGACCTTAATTCTTCACTTACTCCTCCATCACGAGCATATATTGGTTGGAGATATTTTGTCATCGCAACTCTTAACTTATTCCTGTCATGAAATTCAAAATCTTCTGGTATAATAAAGTCAATCTCACTAACAAGAATTAAAGAATAAGAGTCAGGAAAATATTGATTAAGGAATGGAGGAGATGTCATCGCATTTGGAGATTGTTCACTAAATTCATTCATTTGACCGATTTGATGTTGGGGTTTTATTTCTTGCACTTCAATTCCCTTTTCAAGTGCATCTTTAGATCCATTTTTTTAAGACTCTTGCAGCTCTATGTCACTTGTCAGGATGATTACACTCTCATCTTCCTTAAAGTCGATGATGGTTTGTTAGGAAAATTTTTCATAAATTGGAGAAATCAATTTGCTTAGTGTAGATACCAATTCACACCTTTCATCTTCCATCTCTTTTTGAATTTGATCTTGACTCTTATCCTTTAGAACAGTAGGCCCGTTAATTTCTTTTCCACTTCTGAGGGTCATGGCACTCACGTTCTTTGGGTTAACTTCAAGTTGAGATGGAAGTCTTCCTTTCTCTTGAGACTCCAAACAATGTAGTGTAGAAGCCATCTGACTCAAATGATTTTCTATGTTTCTTATGCTCGTGTCCGTCCTTTGTTGGTACTGAATGGCATTTTACTGGAGTTGCGTGGTGTTGGCAACCAATGTCTTGACTATATTCTCCAAAGACATGTCAGCATTTGACGAATGAGATTGAGATTTGGAGGGGTACCGTGGTTGAAATCCTTGCTGCCTATTGGAAAAAGAATTTTGCTGCTTGTTGCCTCTATAACTGAAATTCGGATGGTCTCTCCAATTCGGATTATACGTGTTGGAATAAGAGTCACACTGCCTACGAGACACGGGCGCGTTGTCAGCCATGCTCACTTGTTCAACTCCTTCATCTTGTAACACTGGGCACCAATCTATGGGATGACTCGTGTCCTTACAAATACCACATGCTTTAGCATGCTACAAATTTCCTACAGCCAACTGTCGAATAACCGAAGTTAATTCAGATATTTGTTGTTGAATTGATGAGACATTTACCTCATTTACTCGACGAGTATGGACATTCTCCCTTGTGCCAAATTGTTGAGAATTTTCTGCCATCCTTTCTATCAATTCCCAAGCATCTTGGGGGGTCTTATTCATCAAAGCACCTCCACTGGCAGCATCTATAAGACTTCTATCTATATATAGCAAACCTTCATAGAAATATTGAATCAGGAGATGCTCGCTAATCTGGTGTTAGGGGCATATAGTACACAGATTCTTGAATCTCTCCCAATAGTCATAGAGAGACTCTCCCGAATGCTGAGTAATACCACATATTTCCTTCCTCAGACTGGCGGCTCTGGACACAAGGAAATATTTTTCCAAAAATTTCTTCTTTAACTAGTCTCTGGTTGTTATACTACCTGGTGGTAGATAATACAACCAATCTTTTGTTGCGTCCTTGAGGGAAAAAGGAAATGCTCACATTTTTATCTGCTCTTCAGTAATTTCGGGAGGTTTCATACTTGTGCATACTACATCAAATTCCTGCAAGTGCTTATAAGGCTCCTCACCTGAAAAATCATGAAAAGAAGGTAAAAGGTGAATTAGACCAGACTTTAATTCAAAAGGGGTATTATCATCTAAATTTGGAAAGATAATGCATAATGACTGCTGATTTAAATTTGGAGCAGCCAACTCCTTTAAAGTTCGAGCATTAGCCATAACAACGTTTTCTTGATCAGAATCACTCGAGGTGGCACTATGCGTAGTCTTCTCAATCTCAGGATCGAAAATTAATTCACCTGCATAAGAGAAACGGGGCATAAAATCGAGAAAGAAAAGAAAAAAAAACCAAAAATTCAAAAATAAGATGAACTCAGAAAGAAAAAAAAATTAACTAACGCCAGCCCCCGGCAATAGCACCAAAAATTGAGAGGTGTCGAGCCTGTGTAATAATAAATACCTACTCAAGAGAGATATAAGTTTTGTATACAGTGGTAAGTAGGGTCGAATCCACAGGGAATGGTGATAATTCGTTTCTTCTAGAATTCAGAGTATGAGCGTGTTGATTTTGATCCCTATCTTTTGATGTTTACAAAACAAATGGATGATACTAATATCTCTCCAAGAAATATTTTCAGTTATGAAGTTATATGATTCCATGAACAAGTGCTATTGAAAGAAGACAAAGGTTGCTAAAAGCTGTCGGACGCTCAAAAAGACTGCATCGGACGTCCGACAACCATTGAGTATCTTCGGACGCAGAAAACCAGCCTACCGGACGTCCTAAGGAATTGAAGAAAAATTCCCAGTTTTACATCATACCTTCGGACGCAGAAAACCAGCCTACCGGACGTCTGAAAGAATTGAAGAAAATCTCTTAAACTCTCTGCCTGCTGTCGGACGCATAAAACAGGGCTATCGGACGTCCGACACTGCCAACGGATAGTTGACTGTTCAGCTACTTTCTATCCGTTGAAAGCATTTATGAGGCACTTTCTTGGCTCTATATAAATAGTGGTTGGTCAGATATTTCAAATAACTTTGGCACACTGAAGATACAAAGGATCTAGAAAGATTTTAGTGAGAAAATACTCTTCAAAGAAGATTTGTAGTCTTAGTGGTGTGAGGTTCTTGTAAGCTTTTCATTTGTGAGTGAATCTTTCATGAGTGTAGCTCTGTGAGGGTTGTCCTGAGGGATAGTAAAACGGCCTGACTTGACCGAGTGGATTTCGAGGCAAGGAGGAGGTGAACCTTCCTTTGTACACAAGAGTGATTGTAATTCATCAACTTGAAGTAACTTGTTTGAATTAATCTACAAGCTCAAGAGGAGCTGTGTGGTTAATTGGTTTGCAATTCCTTTCTTTTTATTTACTTACTGTTACGTTTGTACTCTTTAAATTGATTATCTCTTCTACTCTCAAGCAGCCTTGCTTTCTTGTTAATTGTCTCATTGGTTGTCTTCGGGTCTTACAATTGGTATCAGAGTTTGGTCTCCTTGAGATTAAGCTCAATCGGCTTTGGAGTAAAGATGACAACCAATAATGCTATATTTTTGGAAGGACAATCTGTGATTAGACCACCTATGTTTAATGGGTCAAATTATGTGAGTTGGAAAGAAAGAATGATTATCTTTTTGCAATCTATTGATATTGAATTGTGATTTATTATTAGTGAAGGTCCATATGATACCTCTCTTATAGATGAAAATACTCAGAGATCTAGATCAAAAACAAGAAATGAACTGACTGCTGCGGATAGAGCTCATCTCACATTAAATGCAAAAGCCATGAATGTGTTATATTGTGCTTTAGACTCAAATGAATTTATGAGAGTCAAAGGCTGCAAGTCAGCCAAGGAAATTTGGGATAAACTGAGAGAAATTCATGAAGGTAGTGAGAATATTAGAGAACAAAAGAAGTCCATTTTAGTTACAAAGTATGAATCTTTCAAGGTGCAACCTCATGAAAACATTGATGAGATGTATTGTAGATTCAATGACCTCATTAAGGATTTAGAGGTGCTAGAAAAAGAATATTCTCTTGGTGAGAAAAATAGAAAAATTCTGAATGCCTTGTCCAATGATTGGAAAAATAAAGTGACTGCTATTGAGGAGGTTAAATATTTGAATACTATGCCTATTGAATCTCTTATTAATTCTCTAACCTCTTATGAGCTGAAACTTAAGTCCAAAATGCAAGAGGATGAGGATGCGAAAGTAAGAAAGAGCATTGCTCTAAAGGCATCTCAAGATGAAGATGATTCTACCTCCCTAGATGAAGAAGATGCAGAAGGTGATGACAATGATATCGCACTCATCACAAGAAGTTTCAAACGAATACTCTACAAGAGGAGATTCAGAAAAGGTGGATCTAGCAATTCACTCCCGAATTAGTTCAACAACCTGAGAAACAAATGGAAGCTAGAGTTTAACAAAAAACAAAATGATAAGTGCTTTGAATGTGGCCAACCTGGATACTATGCAAGTGAATGTCCAGTGATGAAGAAGAAAGAAGGAAGAAAACCAAGATTCAACAAATTTCAATTCACATGGAATGAGTGCAACTCCGATGGTGAAATTGAAGAGGATGAAGAATCTGCTCAATTGACTTTTATGGCCATTGGAGATGATGAAGTAACATCTTGTAACTCTCAATTTGAAAGTGATGATGAAACTGATGATAATCTTGAATCTTTCATTATAAAATTGCATGATAGTTTGAAAGAATCTTATGTTAGAAACAAGAAGTTAAAACAGAAAATTAATTTTTTGCTTCGAGATAATGCAAATCTTTTTCAACAAAATAAAAAGTTGAAAGCTGAAAATGATTACTTCAAAAAGAGTGAAACTGCTTTACACTTTGAGCTTGATAGAAAAACAAAGCTTTGTGAATTGTTCAAAAAGGAACAAGGTGATTTGAAAAAAAAAATGGATGGTCTAAATGAGTTGCTTAAACACAAGAAATAAGTCTGTTTTCAAAAGAATATGTTGAATTCTAATTCCAATGAATTTGCTATCCACAGGAAAAGGCAAGTCAGATTTATTAAACCCGTTCATGTGAATCACTCCTTGATTATGTGTAATTTCTGTTGTCAAAAAAGGTCACATGAAAAGTGATTGTTATGTGAGAAAGAATATAAAAAAAGGCATGAAATGCATGTGGATAGTTAGACATGATGCTAACTTTAACAAGTAGGAGATTTTGTTAATCATTGCAGTGATTCTTGTTCACTATATTTTTTTTCTCTTTTGATATTTCTGATACTTTGATCTGAGTTTTTGCTGATATTTTTGAATACTACTGAATCTGTATGATGTCAAAAAGGGAGAGGAAAGAACTATTCTGATTTAACGATGATTTGCTAATCTCTCTGTGATATGTTGGTATGTTGGTATTACTGAATTCTGGTATCATTTCTCTGTTTTTGTTTGAAATATTGGATTCTCTGTTATTTTTATTGGATTATGGTTGCTGGTTATTACTCTCATCTTATGATGACAAAAAGAGGGAGAGATGGATGCAATGTGTAAGGGGGAGTTACTCTGAGATTATGAGTTTGGTTCTTAAAAGTTTTGGTTGCGATGATTGAAGGGGAGCTTATACTTATTTTTTTTTCTTTCCATCCATTGTTTTGTCATCATCAAAAAGGGGGAGAATGTTAATTTTGATCCCTATCTTTTGATATTTACAAAACAAATGGATGATACTAATATCTCTCCAAGAAATATTTTCAGTTATGAAGTTATATGATTCCATGAACAAGTGCTATTGAAAGAAGACAAAGGTTGCTGAAAGCTGTCGGACGCTCAAAAAGACTGCATCGGACGTCCGACAACCATTGAGTATCTTCGGACGCAGAAAACCAGCCTACCGGACGTCCTAAGGAATTGAAGAAAAATTTCCAATTTTACATCATACTTTCGGACGCAGAAAACCAGCCTACCGGACGTCCGAAAGAATTGAAGAAAATCTCTTAAACTCTCTGCCTGCTGTCGGACGCATAAAACAAGGCTATCGGACGTCCGACACTGCCAACGGATAGTTGACTGTTCAGCTACTTTCTATCCGTTGAAAGCATTTATGAGGCACTTTCTTGGCTCTATATAAATAGTGGTTGGTCAGATATTTCAAATAACTTTGGCACACTGAAGATACAAAGGATCTAGAGAGATTTTAGTGAGAAAATACTCTTCAAAGAAGATTTGTAGTCTTAGTGGTGTGAGGTTCTTGTAAGCTTTTCATTTGTGAGTGAATCTTTCATGAGTGTAGCTCTGTGAGGGTTGTCCTGAGGGATAGTAAAACGTCCTGACTTGACCGAGTGGATTTCGGGGCAAGGAGGAGGTTAACCTTCCTTTGTACACAAGAGTGATTGTAATTCATCAACTTGAAGTAGCTTGTTTGAATTAATCTACAAGCTCAAGAGGAGCTGTGTGGTTAATTGGTTTGCAATTCCTTCCTTTTTATTTACTTACTGTTACGTTTGTACTCTTTAAATTGATTATCTATTCTACTCCCAAGCAGCCTTGCTTTCTTGTTAATTGTCTCATTGGTTGTCTTCGGGTCTTACAGAGCGAGTTTTATAAAATATAAAAATAACTACTTAACCAACTAATAAAACAACTAACAAAAATAAATAGGAATTAATCAATAACAAGTACGACTCTAGCCAAAAGTGCAACCTTTCCGACACAGTCCATTCAACTGATTATCGATACAAAGATAATTCAATTACTTATTAATAGATTGGTTATAGTTGTCATACACGTGGTAAACAATCAGCTCTTTCTTACTTTTTTGGATAGTCAAGGTACGACCGTTAATGATTTTTCTAATCAAGAAATAACTCTAAGTACAATCGTAGGATTTAATTCCTCAATTGCATTAAGAATTAGAAAAGCCCAACTCTAACCAACAAACACGCTACGAGAGTTTGTTTAAATTAGATCATACGCTTCCCTAACACAAACCCAATTATGCCAATTGCTACCAGGATTAGAACAGTCAAACAATTACGAATTCAACTATCCTAATTAGCAAATAGATTACGTGTATAATTAAATATTGTGCACCTATTCAATCACACACAATAATCATACTCTATAAAGTAGAAAACGTACAAATATCAAAGAATAGAGGAAATAAATAAAATTAATTAGATCTCACAGTGATAGTTGAACCAAATCATCGGTGTTCCTTGACTAGAAAAGGAATTTATTTGTGCATGGACAATTGAAACAATTCACAACAGTTTTCCAAAGCCAGCCACATAAGAATTTGATAAGAGAAATACTATAGAAATAAAAAATTAAAAGAAAGAGCCCTGCGGCTCCCTTCTAGGTTTCCATCATGCGGGATGCCGGCTTCCCCTACTATAAGTACTACCAATTCGGTTTCTTACTTGGTCAACCGATACTAGAATTCTAATTGACTAAGGTAACTCCAAGAATAATGCCAATTGTTTCCTAATAAGACATCTAATAAAAAGTGACAGTTTCCTAATCTTCAATCAATACTCCATGTAGACTCCATCTTGATTTGGAAAACTTGCGCTTGACAATCAACTCTAAGAAAATCACCCATTTTTAGCACTTTTTACTCCAATGCCCTACAATTAACATAAAACACCAAATATAAGTTGAATCCGACAATTAAAACAATATTTGGCTAAAATCAAGGAGAAAATAATTATAAATTTAGCAACAAATTATGACCTATCAACCTCCATCTTTGATCCTAGGTTTTGGAGGATTTTGTCTCTATAAAAAGCTTCAAACGCAGCCCTAAAGAGAGAACAAAAGAGAGGGGGCGGCAGAGAGAAAAGTGAAAAATAGAGAGAAACCGAGGAAAAGGGAGAGAGGAAGAAAAAGAATCTGCAGAAAAATTTTCGCAAAAAGGGCTGATTTTCAGCCATCTTTGGACTCGAAGATCTCCATCATCTTAGATTCTTTTAAAAAAAAATTCCATTTCTGTGCAAACTAGGGAGTTAGAGGGAGAAATTTCATTTAGAAATATTTTGCAGAAAAGATCAAAAAAAGCCTTCGAATTTGCTCCCCAAAATCATAGATCTGCTCGACTGATACACCTTTGAATTTGCGAGAATTCCACAGAAGCAACCCCTGTTCACTCCGTGGCTTTCACCTTCTCGAAAATTCAAGTTTAGGTAAGTCAAGATCCTTTCCTTTGCTCGTTATAATCCACATGCAAAAATTAAACTCGCCATATAGGAACCTTTTCTTGGATTATTGTTTCATGAATTTTGTACATACTTTATGCTCCTCATTGGTCTGATGCATCTTATTACTAAGGAGATGATGAAACCGACAAGATAATGTAAAAGTCATCAATTATGAATGTCTATCTTTGTCATCTTTATAATCAAAGCTATATTTAGGGGGCTTTGTTTGGAACCCGTAAATGAAAGCTGGCTGCTTTTCTTTCTACTTGTGAATCTAAAGGAAGGGGGGATTTTGAGCCTTTAATCTCATGTTTTTGTGTTATTTCCTTGTTGGGTTGTGATTCTTGTTGGGTTTTAGTTGATAAATTCATGGATTTTGTTTGAGTTTTGCATGAATACTTGTGTTGAATAAGCTGCTAAGAAAACTGCAGCAAGAAAGCTTCCGAATTTGCAGAATGGAGGAGAAAGCTTAGAAGGAGATGCATGGAAATTTCCAAAAATTGCATTGTTGCCCCCAAATTTCTAAATAATTCTGATATAGCCCAAAAAAATTGGAAAAATCAATCAACTCTGCCCCTTTAAATTTTAATTTTCTTTGGCATGTTTTAATATGATTTTTGAACAGATTATTTATGAATTTTAGGATGAAATTTAAGATTTAATAAATTCAATAGATTTATTATTTTGGTTGGATTTTGGTATAAAAATATGGTCTATTTTGTTTGGGTTTTAGAAGTGGGTTTTGGTTTATTTCTTATGGGTTTTAGCATGGGTTTGGTAGATTAGAACCCATTCATTGGGTTGGGTTTGTTGTTGAAAAATGAAGGCTGGTCCGCTGATTTTCTTGGGTTTTCAACCGGGCTTAGGGAGTTTTTGGCCCAAGAAGAGGAAAAATGACCCAAGTGGCCTGTTAGATTTGAAAGACCAGAAATGAATTTGCAAATCAGTCCCTATGATTTTAAATAATTATACTAAAGCCCTAAAAAATTTAGTTTTCTTTCAATCAGGTCCCTATTTTAATTGTAATTTTGTCCCTAAATTTCATTTTTCTTTAATTTTGACCCTTAAATTTTGTAATAATACATAATTTGACCACCAAAACTTTCTTACTTTTTGTAATTAGGTCCCTAGTAGTGTTGATTTCTTAAATACAAGTTACTTTTCTTCTTTAATTGTTAATTATACTTCATTCAAGTGCTTTAATTGGTAGATTGCATGATTATTTTCATTTCTTTATAATTAAATTGGTGTCTTGATTATTTTGTTGATTTTGGAGCATAATTAGGGCAAATTTCACCCCATTTAACCATAACTTCAAGGGAGGTAATCTCTTTTATTATTTTAAATTCTTTTATATGCTCCAATATGTTTTATGTGCAATTGCATGTTTTGAGTGTTTTTTCTTTTGTTCATCATTATTCATTTTTATTCATTTTAAGTTTCATTTATTTTATTTAATTTTTTATAATTATTTGAGAGGTATTAAAATGTCAAATTGTAATAGATAGGTGTTCAAGACATGTATTTAACTAGTCTATGTAATAGATAGGTTTCAATTTTTGCTAAAAATGTATTTAGTTAGATAAATGTAATAGTTAGGTTATTATTATTTTAATTTCTCCCTAGATGTAATTAGGACCCCGAATGTAATAGTTAGGTTTTTATTTGTGTTTATTTGCTTGTGTGCTTGCATGCTTGTGTGTTTACGTGTTTATTCGCTTTCATTAGGATTTTGCATCTAGAAATTATGCCAATGTGATATGTGTTTTATGTGCATTATGTGTTTATTTGTTTTAATTATGTTTCATATAATTTATTTATTTATAATAAATGCAGACGTCACCACACTAGTCTAACACTAGTTGTGGCCTTCCCCGATTTCTCACTAGTCCAACACTAGTGAAGACTTGTAGAAATGGGTTAGTTCAATGCTAGACTCTTTAGACCGTTTCTGCATTAGATTCACATTCTTTGCGTGACATTCATCGCATTTTATGCATATTTTTTATTTTTAGGATATTTTCTCATCTTACATGATATCTCTTATATATTACCTTCATTATCCCTATGTGTGCGAAACATGACATTTAGACTTACATTTCATTTAGAAAATTAGAAGTAGGTTAGTTCATTTACTTGATTAGGTTAGAGAGTCACCCTTCAAATATGAGAAATGGATGAGTGTGGCTTCCTAATCTTAGCCCGCTCATATTTCCTCTATAAAAAGGAAAATTGAAGTTACGAATCTTAGTCCCCCGTACCTATTATGTTACATTCCTCTCTTTTAAGTCACGTATATTTATTATAATTCTTCTTTTCTTCAAGTCTCATCTTTGCATATCCGTAAACTCTTCTAAGGATCATTTTAGGCATCTGAAAGGCCAAAAGATAACCTAAGAGGGGGTGAATTAGGTTGATTAAAAATACTTTATTGAGTTTATGCACTTTTTCTTTAATAAAAATTTACCTTCTTTTCTAGTAGTGATCAGCCAAGTAAATTTAAAGAAGAGAGCAATGTTGATCAGAAATAAGAGTGTATATAAGCAATGAGAATTTTATTAAACAAAAGGAATAAGATAGAGTATCAAACCGATTGTCTACCAAGCTTTCCTCAAACTTGAAGACCAATCACAAAGATGAGCACCTTCTCTTTGATGAAAGATAATCAACTCAATGTACAATGGAGGGATCACTTCCTCCTTGCCCCAAGCCTCACTTAGTCAAGTTAGGAAGTTTTACTATCACTCAGATAACCCTCAACAAAGCTACACTATTGAAAAATTCAAACACAAGAGAAGTGCTTACAAGAATTTCACACTACTTGGAGAACAAATCTTGCTTAGGAGACTATTTTCTAGCTAAAATATCTCTTGAGATCTTGTAAATGAAGTGTGCTTCAGGTCTCCACGGTTCAGAATCGTTTGTATTTAAAGGGGACAAAAAATGGGTTTCATTAATGCTTCCAACTGATAGAAGACAGATGAAGAGTCAGCTAGCCGTTGGGGCTGTCGGACGTCCGACAACTTAATCATCGTCCGATCCCATCATCCGAAAATCAGCCAAGTTGTCGTTCGGACGTCTGATGGGATTTTATTGTCCGACAGCTTCTGCGTCCGAACGTCGTCAGAGAGTTATCAAAACTTTGTGAAATTTTTCGGACGTCCAACGCGATCGATGTGCGTTCGAAGCGTGCGTCCGATCCTCCCGGACGTCCGATGCTTCCTCACGAGCGTCCGACAGAGTTTCCTTCTTGATGTTCTTCATCCTTTCGGACGTCCGACATGAGTGCCCTGTTTTTGCTTCTTCTTTTAGTTGATTTTCTTTCCTTGACACCTTTGTACCTGATTCTCTAAAAAGCAAAACACTTATATTTGAAGAGAATTAGATAAACATTTCAAAGTGCTTTGTGATCATCATAATCAAGAATAACATTTTCCCCTTTTTGATGATGACAAAACAATGGTTTGAAATGAAATTTGATGATTACAAATAGGCTCCCCCTTTCTCATTTGACAAAAGCTCCCCCTTACTTAGTCAATCGTAGAACAAAAATTGAAAAACTCCCCCTCACTTGGCTACTTCACAGATTTATTCAATCATCCAAAAACAGTTAAGCAACCGACATTTTACCAACTGTCCAGCCAATTCAACGCATCCCGCACATATCCATATTCATATCTTCATATCTCTCCCTCTTTTTGTTATCACAAAAGTCAAAAGGCAAAGAGACATTACAAGAACCAGTAACATGAAAAAGAACTAAACATTCATAACAAAATAGTTTACGATCATCACAAACATTACATCCACATATCCAGTTTTGAACATTACAAGCACCAGAATCAAAGAAACAAAAAAAAGTCCGAGACAGTCATCTAACATCCAGCAAATAGAAAATAGTCAAACAGAATGCAAATGATCCTAATAGGGCTAGTGATCCTAAATGGTAAACTAAATGGATCCAGGCGTCCTTCGAGTAAGCAGATACTGAGAGAGATCCTCCTCCTCAGTGTCTTCATTATCTTCAACATCTTCACCAACTGATTTCTTGCATTTGTCAGATGTGGAAGGATCATGAGGTGCCACGGGAGTAGAGGTGAGGTCGATAGGAGTAGGACTCATAGAGCGAATAAGAGCTGATGAACTGGGATCAGTAGAGCGTGACTCTTTGCCATGAGGAACTTCCTCAACCACAGGTGGGGGAAAGAGAAGATTCTTTTTATCCAGGAAGTCTGCTTGTTGCTCGGATGACATAGTGAGCATGAGACCATGTTCAAGAAGTAGAACATGTTGTTTAAGATCTCGAAAGAGCTCAACCACTTCAGAATTTGAAGAAGAAGATGCCTTAGTGGCAGTCTTCCTAAGATGAATAGAAGTCAGTGCAACAGAGGATGGAGTGTGAAGGGGATCATGTGCAACCTTAGATCTAGGTTCATTAGACGTGGCTCCCTTATAAGCCCACATATTATCCCTAAAGACAAGATTCTTGCGCTCAAAATAAGCCGTAGTAAAGGCAGAAGAAAACGTTTCTTTGGGACAAACACCAAGGATGGGTACTTTGTAAAACTCAAAAATCTTCTGAAGAAATTTTCCATAAGACAGTTTTCTACGAGAATCAGTGGTAAAGCGAAGTAAAAACTTGCAAATGACAAAGCCAAAACCAATGCGAATTTTTTCTCGAAAACAATAAAGAAGATACAGCTCCATTTTATTGGCATCTGTCCTATGACCATCGGTAGGCACAAACAAATTTGAAATGATTGAGAAATCAATGAGATTCACAGGAGCAAGGTCATTTAGTTTTGCATCAGCAGGGGCAGAAAACTTCTTTTGAAAATAAGACAACATCTTAGCACTATCAAAGTGATTATCAGCAGTAGGATGCTCTTCATAAGAAAAGAAATTGACAATTTTACTTTTGCATCCTGGTTCAATAACAGTATTTAAAATAGCATTCACAATCTCAGGATCAAACACTAAATCTACCCCATTTATCCTGGACATAATTTCAGTGTGGTCAGTGCCTTTTCTAAGATTGGCAAAGAATTGATATAGTATTTCAGGGTAATAAATGTTAGGCATGGAAATGATATGTGACAATTTCTGGAATTCAAAGAGACGCGGAATAGATTCTAAACCTATCTTGCGAAATTCAGAGGGATTTATGGTACGTTGAGGAATGAAACCTTTTTGGGATATCCAGGAGTGTTTTTCTTTGGCAGCATCATCAAAGAATGAGGAGACTGTGGTTGATTGGGAGGGCGGTTGAGATGTAGTCCCTTGTCCGGATTCAGGCTGAGCAGAAGGCTGTGAAGTTTGAGCCTTTACTGCTCCCTTTTTGACACGTTTGGAGGATCTTTTGGCCCTAGGAGAATCAACATCCTCATCCCTGAGTGTGTGTTTGCGTCCGACAGGCACTTTTCCTCCTCTTAGATTCACCATTGTGTGAAATGCGTGAGATGTATGATGCTAATGATGCACACAGTAGTATGGGAGTGAATCACACAAGAATTTTGGGGTAAACGAGCCTTGAAGATGATTGAACAGAATGGCTATGGGAAAATAGGGTTTTGAGGGAAATTTGGGAACTGTCGAAATGTGATGAGATTTGGTGAAAAGATCAGGAAGATGAACTCGCAATGATCAGGAAAAGTTTTTGGTTGAATCAATTTTGGAATAAGTGCTTCAGAATAGCATGAATTGAGAGTGAAAATGAGAGACAGTTTTCGTCCGAGAGAAAGGAGAAGAAAAAGGGTTTGAAGCAAATGAGGAGGGAAGTTACTTTAAAAAGTGTACCGTTGCACTGTCGGACGGCCGAACGAAGTCGTGCGTCCGACAGTTTCGTCCGAACAGGTGCATTCTGGGAAAATAGCTGAAGAACATTATCGGACGTCCGTTCATCTGCTTTCGGACGTCCGAAAGCTTAGAACAGAAAAATTTTTAAGATGATTTTTCGATTATCCCTAATTTTGATCTTAAATGAATGAATTGATCCAGTGGCAAAGTTTTTGTAAAAATATCAGCAATTTGATCTTTAGAACAAACATAATTCACACAAACTTCACCTTTTTGAACAAGATCACGAATAAAGTGGTGCTTTATATCTATATGTTTTGTCCTAGAATGATGAATTGGATTTTTGGTCAAATTGATAGCACTAGTATTATCACAGAATATAGGCATGCAGTCATATAACAATCCAAAATCATTCAAGGTATGTTTCATCCATAAAAGTTGAGTACAACATGCACTAGCGGCAATATATTCCGCTTCGGTTGTAGACAAAGAGATTGCATTTTATTTTTTGCTAAACCAAGAAACTAAGCAATTACCAAGAAAGTGACAAGTTCCACTAGTACTTTTTCTGTCCACACGACAACCACCAAAATCCGCATCCTAATATCCATATAAAGCAAATTCACAAGATCTATCATACCAAAGACCATAGTCTAACGTACCTTTCAAATATCTAAAAATCCTTTTAACAGCGTTCAAATGTGATTCTTTTGGACAAGATTGAAATTTAGCACACAAGCAAACAACAAACATAATATCGGGTCTACTTGCGGTTAAATAGAGTAGGCTTCCAATCATACCTCTATAGTACTTTTCATCCACATGTTTACCTTCTTCATCTTTGTCAAGTTTTGTAGAAGTGCACATTGGAGTTTCAACTTGCTTTGAGTCCTCCATGCCAAATCTTTTCAACAATTCCTTGGTGTATTTTGCTTGATTTATAAAAATTCCCTCTAGGGCTTGATGTATTTGAAATCCAAGGAAGAAATTTAATTCTCCCATCATACTCATTTCAAATTCACTTTGCATAATGGTGGAAAAATCCTTGCATAGATACTCATTAGTAGCACCAAAAATAATATCATCTACATATATTTGCACAATAAGAAGATCATTTAACACTTGGTTAGTAAAAAGTGTGGTGTCCACAATATCTCTTTTGAAACCATTTTCAATCAAGAAACCACTCAATCTTTCATACCAAGCTCTTGGAGCTTGTTTTAGTCCATATAATGCTTTTGAGAGTTTAAACACATGACTTGAAAATTTTATATTTTCAAAATCGGGGGGTTGATCCACATATACTTCTTGATCAATAAAACCATTTAAGAAGGCACTTTTAACATCCATTTGAAACAATTTGAAACCTTTGAAGCAAGCAAAAGCAAGAAGCATTCTAATCGATTCTAATCTAGCTACGGGAGCAAATGTTTCATCAAAATCAATTCCTTCTTCTTGTGCATATCCTTTAGCAACTAATCTAGCTTTATTTCTTACAACTACACCTTTATCATCCAACTTATTTCTAAATACCCATTTCGTGCCAATGATAGGTTGATTTTGAGGTCTATCAACAAGTGTCCAAACCTCATTTCTCTCAAATTGATTAAGTTCCTCTTGCATTGCCAAAATCCAGTTTTCATCATTTAAGGCATCATTGATATTTTTAGGTTCAAAAAGAGAGACTAAAGCAAAATTGTCTATCAATTTCTTAGATGAGGAACGAGTCTTTACCTTCTCGGATGGATCACCAATTATAAGCTCTCTTGGATGATTTTGGCTAAATTTCCTAGCTTTGGGAAGGTCTTTGAATGAATCATCATTCTTGTCTTCATCTTCCTTTTCTTGATCTTCATGAGCTTCATCCTCCATTTCCTTTGCTTCCGGTTTAGAGTTTCCTTCATCTCCAATTGTTAGCTTTTTCATTCCTTCACGAACACCTACATCATCATCCTCACACGAACTTTTGGAATTATCATCATTAGTTTCATCAAATGTTATGTGTATAGCTTCTTCTATCACAAGAGTTCTTCTATTAAAGACTCTATATCCTCTTTTGTTCTCACAATATCCCAAAAATATTCCTTCATCAGATTTTTTTTCAAACTTACCAAGATGTTCCTTTAAATTCAAAATAAAACATTTACAACCAAAAATTTTAAAATATCCAACCGTAGGTTTCTTATCAAAAATCAGTTCATAAGATGTTTTATTCAAAATAGGTCTCAAGAGAATTCTATTCATCACATAACATGCGGTGTTTACCGCTTCAGCGCAAAGATATTTTGGCAAACTACATTCACTCAACATAGTTCTAGCAGCCTCTTGGAGTGTCCTATTTTTCCTTTCTACAACACCATTTTGCTGTGAAATTCTTGCAATAGAAAACTCATGTGTTATGCCATTATGATCACAAAATTCTGGAAAATCACAAAACTTGAATTCCGACGCATTATCACTTCTTATCCTAACAATTTTTAAACCAAGCAGATTTTACATTTTAGCAAACAATGAAGTAAAATTCTTGAATGCATCATCTTTATGAGCAAGGAATATCACCCAAGTATATCTAGAATAATCATCAACAATCACAAAATAATATCTCTTACCTCCCAAGCTAGTAATTTGAGTAGGACCAAATAAATCAAGATGCAAGAGTTCCAAAGGTTTTGAAGTTGATACACACTTCTTTGGTTTAAAAGAAATTTTTGTTTGCTTCCCAAATTGACATGCATCACAAATTTTATCCTTTTCAAAACTGATTTTTGGCAAGCCTTTAACCAACTCCTTTTTCGAAATTTTCTTTAGTAATTCCATGTTAAAATGACAAAGTCTCCTATGCCACAACCAAGGATCTTCATTTGAAACTTTAAGACATTGGAAGCTAGATGAATCAAGTTTATCAAGAACAACAATATAAATATCGTTAAACCTCTTACCTTTGAACACAACGTTATATTTAGAGTCAAGCACAATACATTCATACTTTTTGAACAACACATTCAAGTCTTTATCACATAATTGACTAACACTAAACAAGTTATAATCTAAGTTATCAACTAAGAGCACATTATGAACAAAAGTTTCATCATCCTTACCAACATCACCTATTCCAATTGTCTTAGCTTTCACGTCATCACCAAATGTCACCTCTCCACTTGATTTTGATTTTAGCTTTATGAACAACGAAGGATCACCGGTCATATGCCTTGAACAGCCACTGTCAATGAACCATTTGGACTTGTTTGAGCCTTTTTCCTCATTATCTCCAATAGCCATGAAGGCCATTTGAGCTGATTCTTCTTCTTCTTCAACTTCGCCTTCGGAGTTACATTCATTCCATGTAATTTGGAAGTTGTTGAACCTTGGATTTCGATCAGTTTTTCCATCTTTCTTTTTCTTTAGGGAGCATTCGTTTGCGTAGTGTCCAGACTGTCCACATTCGTAACATTTGTCTAATTGTTTTCTGTTGAATTCTTGTTTTCCTTTGTTCCTTGCGTTTGAAGACTGATTCTGGAATTGATTGCTAGGTCCTCCCCTTCTAAACTTCCTTTTATTCAAGATTCTCTTGAAGTTTTTTGTGATGAGAGCAAGATCGTTGTCATCACCATCCGAGTCTTCATCATCCAACTGAGTTGGATCATCTTCACCTTGAGCTGCCTTTAGAGCTATGTTTCTCTTTGCTCTCGCGTCCTCTTCCTCCTGCACTTTTGTTTTCAACTTCAACTCATAGGAGGTTAGTGAGTTAATGAGAGATTCAATAGGCACAGAATTCAAATCCTTAGCCTCCTCTATTGCAGTCACTTTACTTTCCCATTCTTTGCCCAACGCATTGAGAATTTTCCTGTTTTTCTCTCCCAAGGTGTACTCTTTGCCCAACACCTCGAAATCTTTGATCAAGTCATTGAACCTGCAATACATTTTGTCAATATCCTCAAGAGGTTCTATTTTAAATGATTCATACTTTGTGACCAAGATAGACTTTTTCTGTTCTCTCACGTTGTCACTACCCTCATGAATTTCTTTTAGCTTATCCCACATTTCTTTGACAGATTTGCATCCTTTTACTCTAATTGATTCATTTGAATCTAAGACACTATAAAGAACATTCATGGATTTGGCATTCAATGTGAGATTGGTTCTATCTTGAGCATTCAACTCATCTCTTATTTTTTGCCGAAACAAACCTGTATCTGCATCAAGAACGTTAGCATCATGCGGTCCTTCATTCACAATAAATCATAGCTCAATATCAATGGATTACAAAAAGATAATCATTCTTTCTTTCCAACTAACATAATTGGAACCAGTAAACATGGGAGGTCTAATGACAGATTGCCCCTCAACAAACATGGCATGATTGGTTGTCATCTTTACTCCAAGCCGCTTGAGCTTAATCTCTAGGAGACCAAGCTCTGATACCAATTGTAAGGCCCAAAGACAACCTAAGAGGGGGGTGAATTAGGTTGATTAAAAATACTTTATTGAGTTTATGTACTTTTTCTTTAATAAAAATTTACCTTCTTTTCTAGTAGTGATCAGCCAAGTAAATTTAAAGAAGAGAGCAATGTTGATCAGAAATAAGAGTGTATATAAGTAATGAGAATTTTATTAAACAAAAGGAATAAGATAGAGTATCAAACTGATTGTCTACCAAACTTCCTCAAACTTGAAGACCAATCACAAAGATGAGCACCTTCTCTTTGATGAAAGATAATCAACTCAATGTACAATGGAGGGATCACTTCCTCCTTGCCCCAAGCCTCACTTAGTCAAGTTAGGAAGTTTTACTATCACTCAGATAACCCTCAACAAAGCTACACTATTGAAAAATTCAAACACAAGAGAAGTGCTTACAAGAATTTCACACTACTTGGAGAACAAATCTTGCTTAGGAGACTATTTTCTAGCTAAAATATCTCTTGAGATCTTGTAAATGAAGTGTGCTTCAGGTCTCCACGGTTCAGAATCGTTTGTATTTAAAGGGGACAAAAAATGGGTTTCATTAATGCTTCCAACTGATAGAAGACAGATGAAGAGTCAGCTAGCCGTTGGGGCTGTCGGACGTCCGACAGCTTAATCATCGTCCGATCCCATCGTCCGAAAATCAGCCAAGTTGTCGTTCGGACGTCTGATGGGATTTTATTGTCCGACAGCTTCTGCGTCCGAACGTCGTCAGAGAGTCATCAAAACTTTACGAAATTTTTCGGACGTCCAACGCGATCGATGTGCGTCCGAAGCGTGCGTCCGATCCTCCCGGACATCCGATGCTTCCTCACGAGCGTCCGACAGAGTTTCCTTCTTGATGTTTTTCATCCTTTCGGACGTCCGACAGCTTTCTTTCGGACGTCCGACATGAGTGCCCTGTTTTTGCTTCTTCTTTTAGTTGATTTTCTTTCCTTGACACCTTTGTACCTGATTCTCTAAAAAGCAAAACACTTATATTTGAAGAGAATTAGATAAACATTTCAAAGTGTTTTGTGATCATCAAAATCAAGAATAACAGCATCATAATTAATGTGATTTGCACCAATTAAATTTTGAAAAGATATTTCGACCATCTGAATATTCATTAGATCTAGATTTGCATCCATGTAGAAACATCCAAATGTGATAAGTTTTATAGGTTAAACTAAGAAAATTTTCGGCTAAATCTCGCAACTAACTTTGACTAGGTTGAAAGAGTGCTTTAGGTTTGGTTCTATCAAATCTTTGTCTTCCCTTTCTTCAACCGTGACTCCCGAACTCCTTTCTCTTGTTTTAAAAGACTTGGAGTCGTCTAAAAAGGGTTTCATTTATTTTTTATTATTAAAAATACATTTTTAGGGGACTTGGTACACCTTAACTCAATATTAAGTGGCAACTCCTATTTTTTCCTAAAAACCCTTTTTAGACTATTATTTTGGACCAAAACTATCGCACTTTTTAAGTCCGATTTTAGGCCCTTTTCTTTTGTTTATTCTTTAAAATAAAAAACTGATTTCCCATATAAAAATTTCATTTTTCTAACACCTAAATACTTAAATTAGATTTTATTATAATAAATAGGGCGCGATAGTTGCCTAACAAGTTATGTAAGGAAATCAACTCCATTATGGCAAACTATTGGTGGGGGAAAGCCAATGGGAAAAACAAATTGCACTGGAGCTCATGGAGACAACTCACCCAAGAAAAGAAAGATGGAGGACTGGGGTTTAAGGATTTAGAAGCATTTAATAAGGCTCTGCTGGGAAAGCAAGTTTGGAGGTTACTCACTCAGCCCAATATGCTGGCAAGTAAGGTCCTCAAGGCAAGATATCATCCTAAAGACTCTATCTTTCGATGTAAGGTATCAGGAAATGCTTCTTGGATATGGAAATGTTTGATGGGGACAAGGGAGCTTGTGGAGCAAGGAGTTAGAAGGAGAATAGGTAATGGCAAAAGTACAAGAATATGGGAGGACAAATGGATCACAGACAACGCTCAAGGAAGAGTGACCACCCAGAAACCACAGGATTGCAATCTACAAAAGGTAGAGGAGCTGATATATCAGAGAAGGTGGAAAAGAAATCTAATTTTCAGGAATTTCAACAAAAAAAATGCAGATAAAATATTGAGTATCCCCATAAGCTTGTCAGATAGAGAAGACAGCAATTTCTGGATACATAGCTTAGAGTGACAAGGTCCAAAGGAATAATAAGGCAGGGAAACAAGGAGGAATACAGGAGGGGACTAGTACAAGTTGGAGGAACCAAAGTCCAAGGACATGGAAACACTTGTGGAAACTCAATGTCAAATATAAGTTGAGGATTTTCTTATGGAAATCCATGAATCAGGCATTGCCGGTTAGGGAAGCAATCACCACTAGAACAAAGAAAGGGGATCTAGTCTGTAGACTAAGTGGAGTAGACAGCGAGACTTACTCAATTGCAGCAGGGTTAAACTTGTGTGGGGGATCGCCCCAATTCAGTGGGAAGGTATTCAGGAACAACAAGAATGCTTTCAGAGATGGTGGACCACGATTGCTGAAGCAAGGAAAAGGCCAGAAGGAAATGATAATTTAGCTCTAACAGTCAGCATCCTTTGGCAGATCTAGAAAAGCAGGAGTGGGAGAGAATTCAATGGGAAACAACAGCCCTCATTGACAATGATTTAGAAGGCTCAACAAGAATGGCTAGAATACAATGAAGCCACAACAAAGGCAGCTAGGATGAGCACAGAAGAAACAACAGTACAAAAGATCCCTTTCCAACAACAACAAGAGATAGTTGCAGGCATCATGAGGTTGAGGTTTGCAATACACAAGCTAAAGGATAACTTAGAAATGGGAATTGCTGTCACAATTGTGGACGACAACCAGCAGACCTTGAAAGGTCGGGCGTTAAAGGAGAGAAGTATAGGAGATCAACTTATTGACGAACTAGTAGCTATCAAACTACTGCTAAGCAAAGCTGCAATACTAAGTTGGAGAAAGGTTGAGGTCCAAATCCAAAACAAATAAACACTCAACTACATTCTTTCTCGCAAAACTCATGATATGACATTAGCAACTGTGTTGGAAGATATTCATCAATTAAGCTCGTTGTTTCACATGTGCTCCTTTTGTTTAGCTAACAAGGAAGATAATTACATATATAATAGGATTAGCTCATATGCCTTAAGCATAATCCAATATGAGGATCTTTTGATTCCTTAGTGTCCAAGTACACTACTTGTATAGCCCCATCGAGCCTTTGCTCGCAATTGTATAGTTTTGAAAATCTATAAAAATCACCTATCATTTCGAGAAAAAAAAAGATTGCTAAGTCCAGTGGGTAAGGAGGTGATGCTCAAATCAGTCATTATGGCTATGCCAACATACTCCATGTCATGTTTCAGACTCTCCAAGAAAATGTCTAAGGATATTAGCAAAATGATGGCCAAATACCGGAGGGGAGAACATGATGAGAACAGAAAGATGCAATGGGTGAACTGGAAAAAGATTATTGAGGAGAAGCATAATGGTGGGCTTGGTTTTAGGGATTTATACCACTTCAATTCAGCTTTGCTGGCCAAACAAGTGTGGCGAATTCTGACTCAACACAACTTGCTGATGAGCAAGCCTTTGAAGGGCAAATATCTGCACAAGAAGCCATTGTTTGGGGCTGAAGTACCAAAGGCTGCTTCCTGGATTTGGCGAGAGTTTAATGAGTGCTAGGAGCTTAGTGGAGAATGGACTGATGAAGAGGGTTGGAAATTGCAGGAACATAAAGATTTGGAAGGACAAATGGATTCCATTCAACAGGACTGGTAAAATTCAATCTAGTAAACCGAGAGACTGTCCAGTACAGAAGGTGAGTGACATGATCAAATATTTCACATGGGACAAGAATCTGATTTGGCAGATATTTGGAAAAGAGGATGCGGAGCACATTCTCGAAAGCCCCATAAACTTTGCAGGCAGAGAGGACTGTGCTTACTAGAGGCATACTACCAATGGAGTGTATACAGTGCAAAGAGGATACATTGAACGTAAAAATGCTGAAAAGGAGCTGGAAAAGGAAAGAATACGATGGGCAGAAATGAGCGAAAAAAATTAGAGACACAAGAAATGGAAATGGATCTAGAAATTGAAAATCAACCAAAAGCTAAAATAGTTCCTGTGGAGATGCTTGAACCAGGCTCTTACTATGAATGAAATGATTTATAGTAGAACAGGAAAGGGTGAACCATGCTGCAAACATTGTGGTAGAGAAGTGGAGACCCTAGGAACATGTGCCATTGCTTTGCCCCAAACCTACGGAAATATGGAAATTTGCGCCTGTTCAATGGGATGGATTGAGGGAAAAGAGAGGGTGTTTATGGGATTGGATAGTAGGTATGTAGGGAGCTAAACTGCTAGTAAATAGAAATGGCAATCTGGAAACAGAGAAACAACCTGCAATTTAATTAGAAAAGAAAGGATTTTGTGGACATTGTGCAATGTGCATCGCTGGAATGGGATGAATATGATAGGATCTCAAAAGGGAAAAAGATTGAAACGTCAGCAAAGAACCCACCTTATGAAGCTGAAATGGGAATTAGCACAGATGGGGAGAGGGTCAAGAGCATCAGGGTAGCAACTAAGAAGGGGCCAATAAGCAGCAAGATTGGGATTGGTATCATGAATAATAACTCAAGGATGAATTCTACCGGGCACGGGCACTGCCAGAGGATAGTAGTGCTTCACCTAAGCTGGAAATGCAATCAGATTGGCTCTAGTTAAAGCACCCGAACAAGGCTGGACTAAAATTTGAGTCCTAATTGGCATTAGAAAATTGCTAGACAAAATCTCAAGTCCCGCTGTCAATCATGCAATGTTGGCTACATACTGGAGGAGCTGAATCATCTAAAACAACTGTTTGCAAGTTGCACGTTCACGAGAAGCATAGAAGATAGGATAGTAATAGTAAAGTTAATAGATTAGCTCTAGTTGCAGGCTGCTTGCTGCATGATATCCAAAGGAATCTTTGCTTCCCACTGTGGTTAACACGGATGTTGATATTAAAGGTAATGATGACTTGCCATTGATGACTGGACATTAGTTCAGATTGTATAGATACCTCTTGTACAGTTTGATTATAAAAATGAAATTGTTGATGTTCTCGAGAAAAAAAAATGCAAAATCTTCAAGATGATTAATGTAGTTCATCTCATCAAGCATTCAATTACTAAATTAAATCTCCCCACACCATAGCCAATACGATCAACAAGTCTCTTGGAAGGAGAAGTTACAAAGTAATTTCTGACTTATCCGTATTTACAATGTCTTTATTATAAAATAAACATGAATATTTCATAATAAAACAATGGCTAATTTACTTTTTGTTAATAACGCAAAATTTTCTTCATGTCCCTTTGCAAAAATTGCATTGGACATGGAATGCCATTAAAAATAATTGGAGTGCCATTAACAATGACAAAATTTATATGCATTACAAAAAATCTGACCAGTATATTCATGATTTTTTAAAAATGATTGAGTGCTGTAATCATTTCACCATTTAGACGTAGACAGACATGATGAACAAAAATGATAAATAATGCTATATTTTAAGAATTAATCTTCTATACACTAATCGTGTATACACTTTCACCATTGGATAGATGACACATAATCCGAATTTGAATTTGAAACCCAAATTTTACACATGTGTCGTGCATCCAACTGTGATAGTGTATACACTATCAGTGTATATAAAATTTACTCATATTTTAATTAATTTCATAGAACTATACACACAACTCTTTCCTATTGGATTTAGTACATAACACTAACGATTGCTTAGCGATGTTTCAGAAAATCCAAAAGGACTGCTTAATACCTTCTTGCATGTGCATCGCACTTATTACAAGGTGCATAAAAATCAAAGGGAAAAGCATGACAATACAAGAGGCAAGCCTCAGGTTGTTTATTGTGGTTTGCGGAGAACTTACGGACTAGGGGCACAAACGGTCGATTGTTAGTAATAACTGTCTTGAACATTGTAATATTTTTTCGAGTAAGCTGTAATTTTATATGAACTAGTTGTAAAATTTCAAAAAAAATTATTATGCATAGAACTTACATGAACAGTAACAAAATATCACACCTCTTTTATAATGATGTAAAAGTAATTCATTTAGAATTACTAAATATTCCAAAAATATTACACAATTGATCTAACAACCGTGCTTGCGCTGTCCAGATCTTTAGGTGTGAACCCCAGTGGTTGGAGGCTGCAATGCCCAAGTAAGAAGTTCTCGGGGAGTTAGCCGGAGTTTTGTCAGTCGAAAATCAGATCTAAGGTATGGAAGCGTGTTGAACCCATTTCTTTTATTAGTAAGAAATTATTAGTCTTGATATAGCTTGCACTCTATTCTCTTGCCAAAAAAATTTTATGGAAAATATTTCAAATCTGTTTAGTACTTTATCAATAAATATTATACATCCTGAATACAATTTAGAAATAAAAATATCTTTTGAATCAAGAACAATAAATATAGATATTATGTTAGCCAACCCAAGCTTAAATTATGTTTCCGCAAATTTGGGCACCGAAATGGTAGCTATATTTATTGTTCCTCAAAGTTGTGGAAACATAATTTAAGCTTGGTTGGCTAACATAATATCTATATTTATTGTTCTTGATTCAAAAGATTTTTTTATTTCTGAATTGTATTCAGGATGTATAATATTTATTGATAAAGTACTAACAGATTTGAAATATTTTCCATAAAATTTTTTGGCAAGAGAATAGAGTGCAAGCTATATCAAGACTAATAATTTCTTACTAATAAAAGAAATGGGTCCAATACGCTTCCATACCTTAGATCTGATTTTCGACCGACAAAACTCCGGCTACCTCCCCGAGGACTTCTTATTTGGGCGTTGCAGCCTCCAACCACTGGGGTGACTTCCTTTAAGGGCCGCTTCAGAGTTTTTCAGCACAACTTAGTTTCGTTTCCTACCTCTAAGCGTACTCAGATGTAAATATGGAAAGATGTGAAGAAACTTGCTTCTCTTATTAATGAAGAAATATTAGTACAAGATAATAGCTTCACACACTACTCTCTCTCTCTCTTTATTCACTATACATGAGAGGAAATTTTAAGACAACGGTGGGTAGATTCCCTCAATTCTTCTATCCTTGCCTAACTTTGACTTTAACTTTTTCTCTCTAACTCCAATTCCCACTCTAATTCTGACTGCCTTCTTCATATGGCGTCTGCTTATTTATAGATGTTTGGCGGACTTCAATGTCGGACTTATATTGAGTTTTCCACGGACTTGTTCTTACTTTAATTCCGCGGACTTGAACAACATATTTTGGATTCCGGGAGTGTAACGTAAGTGCTTACGTTTTATTCCATGCTTTGACTGCTTGATGCCATGTCCTTATCTTCTTTTTTAGTACATGCTGGACACATGTTATTTTTATGCTTTCTCATCCTACACAAAGTCTTGATAGCTTTGTTGCTAGATTTCATTCTGCTGCTTTCCAATTAGCGTATTTTCCAATTCAAATAATTCATTGCTGCTTCTGGAGTCTTCCCAGCATATGTAGTCATTATAGAAGAAAATGCTCCATTTCCTCCGTATGTATGAAATCCTTGCTTGGGTGTATTTTCGAGATTTTGCAAAACAATTCTCATTCCAAGAGCTCTTCGATAATGTATTTTTTCTTCTGAAAAATATTCATACTCCTTCCGCTGAGAGTATACTTTTATCTCCAAGTCATCATATTTCATGACTTTGATATGAGAAAAGACATCATATCTATTTGAGTCTTCAAAATCCGGTCCAGCTGCAATAATTTTGAGCATTAAAATGTCCTTGGGACCATAAGTAGGATTATCCTTGGGACCATAAGTAGGATTATTTTGGTAGATGTGCCTAACTCCTTCTTGAATCCACCGAGGGAGCTTGGAAATTTCAGCAAAGGTTGGAGTAGTTGTGAGGACTCGAAAATCTATTATTTTTAAATCCCAAATTTTGGCTTAATTAATTATTTATTTGGATTTTTGCCACGAATAATATTTTATAGCCTTATTAGACCTAAGTACATGGTATTATAGGTTCGTTATATTTTTAAAGTGTCTCGTTTCAAAAATTATTTTCTTAGAAGCTTGTCTAGTGAAAAAGTGAAAATGCGTTTGAAAAATTTAACCAATTGGGAGTACATTAAGTCCGGAAAATTGGAGACATGTACAATGGTCTTAAAATAGGTAAATTTAGGTTTAAGTACTCAAGTGATAGTTAGTGGTACGATCGTTATAAGAATTTCTCGAAGGTTTCACTTTATCGCGCCTAAATTGGAAATACGCGTTTTCACGCGCGCGATTAATTGAGGGACTTTAGACCATTATTTTGGGACAATTAAGAGTGAATAATATTTATATGAATATAAGTGCATTAGAGGTTTAGTGCACTAGTGAAATAAACTCGAAAGGAATCGAGCCCAAAATGCGAGCGAACACGCGCAAGAGAGTTGACTTTCGGCGAATTGTGGCCACACATTTAAGCTTACTTTAGAAGCTTTATTTCAGCATATCATATGCCTCTTTCTTTCTCATTTGGCCGAAACATCAGCTGCAAAAAAACAACTCCAAGTTTTGCAAATTCCATCTCCAAATCTTACACAAATCTTCATCCAATTCGCACCCAACTTAAACCACACGTGGCTTAACACTTAAGGATCATTTGAGCTGCAAAGGGGAGCTGAAAATCACGGTTTTGCTGGAGTAAAGGGGGGGCTGAAATTCTCCTTGAACATCAAACCAAAGTAGGTAATGATCCAACACTCTAAACTTGGTTTATAGAGGTTGTTTAACACCTTTAAGCTTGGATATTCATATGGGTGATTGTTATTGTTGGAAATTTGGAGGGTGGGCTCTATGAACTCCCACCCTTTGTCTTGATGGCTGATGTGATGATTAATGATGAATTTAATGTTGGTTTAGTGCTCAAAATGGTAGATTAATGGTGTATTAGTAGTATGAACTTCAAGAAATGCATGAGAGGAAAAGTTCCAATTCTGCCCCTGCTTTGAACGTATCTATTTCTGCGGAATTTTGGGGTTGTAATGACTTATATATGATGTTTATATGTTGTATAGATGGTGTATAAAATTTCATTGAAAAATATTGAGGTTTGGTGGGTCAAATGAATTGATTTCACAAAGCTAGTAAATCTGGAACTGTTCCCGTAATGCTCTGACCAGCTTTCGTGTTTCGACCATAATTTTGTGCTTCGATGTAGAGATCGAATGCCGTCAGCGGCATTTGAAACTAGATATTCCAACCTTTCCGACGGTATAAAATTCACATTCTGGTTCCATGTATGTGAGCTGAACGAACCATTTAAAGTCGGCTGTTCTGTTTCTCTGTTTTACTGGAACGAAATGCTGAGGCTGCAACTTGTGACTCGAATTCGAGCTAGTTGTGTGCCGAATTTCAAAATGATTTCTTCTGTGAAATTATAGCTCTATGAATGTGTTTTCCAACGCCATAAACCGTGCCCAATTCTGAGTTAATTTGGGTGATTTGTGATCAAAATACGGAACCTGCCCTGCTCTTGAAAACCCTGACTTTTGGACAGATTTGATGCAAGGCTTGGTATAGACTTGCTAACTGAATATTTTGGTGCTAAACACTTACCAAATGTACCATGAATATTCCTTAGGTTTTGCCTACACTAATTAGCCATGTTTGAGGAATTTTTCCTTGACCAAATGTTTGAAATGGAAAACAAAAAGTTCAAGGCAGTTTTGTCTTATTATTTTCGAAACTTAGGGTGTTTGATTGACTACCTTCCCGAAGGTATTTTTCCATGAAATTTGATAGAGGGATACTCCTTATATAGGAGTATTATACTGCTAAATTTTGTACCAATCCAAGTCCATTTCGATACCTAACTAAAGTCCCAGAGTTGGAAGCTCAAATCTGGAAATTTGTTCACCAGTTTTGAATTTTTTCCAAACTTCGAGCTACCTTATCTCGGTGCTCGAAACTCCGATCCTTGATCCGCTTTTTCTGTTATAAACCTTACTTGCAACTCTAATTGATTTACAAATTTCAGAGGCTAGCTCATAACGTGTGAATTTTTCCGAATTTCCAAAGTTAGCGAAAAACCAACCCCGGCTCAATTCTGAGTGTTCTGGAACAGCAACTTTAAGGCCAATTTTGAATATCTTCCACTTAGATTCATGGAAAAGTGTCTTCTAAGAACTTTTAGTACTTTCAAAGAGGTTTCCAACGGTACCAAGTTTTCTAATTTTTGACATGTAGAATGTGAGATACGATTTTTTAAAATATCATATCAAAACTGAAAATTTTCCGAATTCCAAAGGAAGGGAGTTTTCAAGCACTCCTTATTCCTTCGATATTACTTGAACATGTTATACCTGATTTTCCAAAATGAAAACTCGATCGCTCTTGTACTTTAAGAAACTCTAATTGAATCTCGATTTACTAGTAATTGAGATTCGATTTCCTGAAATTTCCTTAGATTGTACTAGTGTACAATCTTCCTTGACAATTGGGATATATAAGTGATGCTTCACTATTATTTCCTCAGGCGCACACGAGGACCCACAAAAGAATCCCACAGTGGACGCTTAAACTTCGAGTGCCCTTTTCTTCTCGTTTTACTTGGTGAGTGTCAAGTGTGTATTACTTGAACTCCTGTGAATTCGATACGTGATTACTTGTTATTAATACTTGAGATTTTGGAAAATGGAGTCGAGTGTGTACTTTATCGCACTCGTTCTCATTCGAAATGATTTAACTCATGCTCAAATTGCTTGAATATATCGATTGCTTGGATACATCGATTGCTTGTACATATCAATGCTTGATACATGATATGGTATGCTATGGCTGCATACGTCGTTGGAGTGAATCTCCTCGACACACAATTGCACATGGGGACGCCCACATCTCATTAGCCGACCTTGGACTCGAGCCGGCATGGGCTTGGTCGGGAATCTTGGCGAGCCATGAGATATATAATCTTGACCTAATGAGAGATCTTGCTTGGCATACTCGAGTAGTATCGCCACAAACAAATGACAGGCGGGCTCGATACAGGGGTATGTAAGGTGAAAGGGGACAGGTTAAGCGGAGTTCTACGGACAAAACCTACCCGATTGACGGAGTGTCAATTCGTGGAGGTTATTGATCGTGCAAGTGGAATATAGCTCCTGAGAGCTCCTATATCCTTGAATTGTTTCCGTTTACTTTCCGGTAAATTGTTAATTATTGAAACATATTATTGCTTAGCATGTAATTGGGATTGTTACTTGAACTACGTGCTTGCATGTGTGTCCTTGGCCTCACGAGCGTTTTACTCACCCTGTAGATTTATTTTCCTTAACAGGAATGGAAATGGAGTTAACGCTGAGAAATCTCCTTTTGGATATATTTTGTTTTAGGGTTTCAAGTGTATTTTGGCTTGACCCCTTTATGATTGTACTTTTGGAAGTTTAATGTATCATTCGGATATATGTGATGTATATTTTGGAATTTAAGTTGTATTATGAACGCCCGACGTGCGGGTTGGATAATGGATGGATATTGTTAAGCATGAACGCTTCCGCACTATATGTATTTGTACTAATTTGATTGTGGTATCTAGTATCGCTTTAAGCTTGAACGTTTATTGCTTGAGTCCTGGCGAGAGTTAGGCGGGCGTTCAGCGGATACCCTTTGGTGCGCCTTAGGGAGAAGTGGGGGCGTCACAGTTGTTATCAGAGCGCTAGGTTAGCGCTAGGTTAGAGATCTATATGGTAGACATATTAGATACTCTACCCTTAAGATCTGAGACCGGATAATTAAGTTCTACCTTAAGAGGTATTTGGGACATACTAGTGTTTGGGTTAGGCATGCATAAACGACATCCGAACTAGATAGTGATTTAAATTTCTAACCCGAAAAGTGCTATTATTTTGCAGGGATGGAAAATGGAAATGGAGTTCCGGCAGCTGACGGGAATGGCCATGCGAATAGCCATATAGTGCCTCCTAAGCCTATCTACTACCGGGCCCTAGTTAGGGGAGATCGAGTACGCTTTTTTCCATCTAACAGATATCCCCGATGTGCGTGTAGGGTTACCTTTGCTTACCCGAACCACCTTGTGCTTGCTCTGGACGACGAGCGTCGTCAGCTAGTGGATCTTAACAGGGATCTTCAGGCAGAGGTGGACGAGCTTAGACAGATGGTTAGCGCTCAGGGTGAGCGGATTGTCGAGCTCGAGGAGGTGATCGAGGGTGAGGTGGCCACATCTGCAGTGGTTCGTGATGAGCTTCAGAGTGCTAGGGCTCAGCTTACTAGGTTGAGAGAGGAGGTTCGTAGTCGGGCTTCCGATATCGTAGCTGATGCCAATAGGCTAGTGGATGAGGCGATGGGTATGGCTCAGGACTCTGAGGAGGAGGATCCTGAGGAGGAGGTTCCTCTTGATAGCCCTGCTGCGGACTAGGTCTAGATTGATCGACCTTTCTTTTGACCCTTTTGACTAGTATAGCTAGTATTAGCAGGGGTGATGCTAAGTGCTGAGGCCATTGTATTTTGCATGACTGTGTGGCCTATTTTTGAGGCACTTGCTTTACTTTAGTCTTCTGTGACTAAAAGTACTCTTGTGGCACCTGTGTGCTATATTTTTGTGACTACCCCATGATTTGCTAATTGTATGAACTTGATATGCTAATGAATGTAAATTATTGTTATATCCAATGTCTTCTTGGTTGGTTCCTGCTTTCTACTTTGCATCGCATAATTTATTTATTTCTTGCACTAGGCATGCCTAGGTTATGGAAGGACTAAGAAGGGGTCGAGGCCGTGGTCGAGGCCGTGGGCAAGGGACTAGACCGGCTCAACCTCAAAGGGATGACCAGGGATCGGCAACTGGACCGACCCAAGGTCAGGAAAATATTGAGGGTAATCAAGTGGCTACTGCCATTAATAGGATGACTGATATCCTAGAGCGCTTAGCTGATGGACAAGGACTTGGACCGTTCAACCAACCTGGGGGTCAAGAAAGAGGAGAGGATAGAGCCTTAGAGAGGTTCTTGAAATTTAACCCGCCTAAGTTCCTCGGCGAATCTGATTCTGAGGTAGCGGAGAATTGGTTAGAAAGGATGACCAACATATTCGCTGCTTTAGAGTACATTGAAGATAGGCGAGTGAATTTCGCTGCTTTCCAATTTGAAGGAGTAGCCCGTGCTTGGTGGGATCTGATAAAAGGGAACTGGGAGAGAACTCAGACCCCTTGGACTTGGGAGAATTTCACAAGGGAATTTAATGAAAAGTTTCTTCCACCCTTAATCCAAGAGAAGAGGGAGGGTGAATTTATCAAACTAAAACAGGGAGCTCTTAGTGTAGCTGAGTATGAAGGAAAGTTTACTAAACTTTCAAAGTACGCTCCCGAATTGGTGACTAATGAACGAAAAAGGATTAGACGGTTTGTTCAGGGACTTAATGTGGAGATACAAGAGGGCTTGGTTACAGCCCAAATCTCTACATTTACTGAGGCACTAGAGAAAGCTCAAAGGGTAGAAAATGCAAGGATGCAAGTGAGATACTTCCACAATAGAAAAAGAAACTTTTCTAACCATACTTCTGGACAAGCAAGTAAGAGTACACAACCTTCCAAGATGGGAAGAGGAGCAGGAGGAGTGAAGTTTGTTGGAGCTTCTAGGGGAGCTCTATCTAGAGGGGGTCGTAGTGGGACGACTCAATTTAGGGGAGCACCTTCTACTGGATCGGTTGTGACCCCTCAAGTTACATGTGGATACTGTGGTAAATTCAACCACTCTAAGAACGATTGTTGGAGAAAGTTGGGGAAATTTTTATTTTGTGGTAGTGCTGAACATCAAGTCGCCAATTGTCCAAAATCGCCAAAGACGGGAGGAAACCCTCAGAGGCCAGAAAAGTCAACCTCTAAGTAGACCAGTGCCGGAGGAAGTCGACCGAAAGTACCTGCCAGGGTTTATGCATTGGATTATCAACAAGTTCCTGAGGCAACTGAGGTGGTAGAAGGTACAATCCCAATCTTTCACCGTTTAGTTAGGGTTTTAATTGATCCAGGTGCTACACATTCTTTTGTAAACCCTAACTTCATGAGTGGGATAGATTCGAAACCAATTAAATTACCATATGATTTAGAGGTTAAAACGCCTACTGGAGATCAAAGTCTAATTGCTAACATGATGTATCAAGATTGTGAAGTCTGGATTGGGGAACGAAAATTATTGGCTGATTTGATAGGTTTGACGATTAAGGGATATGATGTGATATTATGAATGGATTGGCTATCCCGTTATAATGCCCAATTGAACTGTAGGACAAAGATTGTAGAATTGTGTATTCCAGGAGAGGCAACCCTGAAGTTAGATGTAAGGGAAAAATTGGCTTCATCTGCACTTATTTCAGGAATTCGGGCTAAAAAATTTTTAAGTAAAGGAGTTCAAGGGTATTTGGCTTTTCTTATTAACACCCCAAGTGATAAGGTGAATTTGGAGGACATGCCTGTAGTGAAAGATTTTTCAGATGTTTGTTCCGAAGAGTTAGAGTCTCTACCTCCAGAACGGAAAATAGCTTTTAAAATTGTTGTAACTCCGGAAGTGACACCTATCTCTAAGCCGCCATATCGGATGGCTCCAGTGAAATTAAAGGAGTTAAAATTGCAACTGTAAGACTTGCTGGAAATGGGTTTTATAAAAGAGAGTGATTCTCCGTGGGGAGCCCCAGTTTTGTTCGTTAAGAAAAAGGACGGGAGTTTGAGACTATGTATAGACTATAGAGGCTTGAATGAGGTCACCATTAAGAATAAATACCCACTGCCCCATATTGACGAGTTGTTTGACCAATTGCAGGGGCCGGTAGTATTCTCGAAGTTGGATTTGAGACAGGGTTATTATCAGTTGAGGATTTTGGAGAAGGCATACCCAAGACTGCTTTTAACTCGAGATACGGGCATTTTGAATTTGCCGTGATGCCGTTTGGATTAACGAATGCTCCTGCTATTTTTATGAATTTAATGCATAGGATTTTTAAGCCTTATTTGGACCAATTTGTGGTAGTGTTCATTGATGATATTTTGGTGTATTCTAAGAATGTGAAAGACCATGAGAAACACTTGAGGATTGTTTTGCAAACCTTAAGGGAGCATCAATTGTATGCTAAGTTTAGCAAGTGCGAATTTTGGTTAAAAGAAGTGACTTTCTTGGGACACATAATCTCTAAGGATGGGATTAAAGTGGATCCAGCTAAAGTTGAAGCTGTTTCGAAATGGAAACGACCGGAAAACCCTACCGAGGTTCGGAGTTTTATTGGATTAGCAGGGTATTACCGGAGATTTATCAAAGATTTTTCTAGAATTACTGGACCAATAACCGAGCTGACCAAGAAAAATGGAAAGTTTATATGGAGTCCTAAGTGTGAAGATAGTTTCCAGGAATTGAAAAGACGGTTAACAAGGGCACCTGTGTTAGCTTTGCCAAATGGAAAGGATAATTTTGTGATTTATACAGATGCATCTAAAGAAGGTTTGGGATGTGTGTTGATGCAAAATGATAAAGTGATAGCATATGCCTCTAGGAAATTGAAACCGCATGAAGGGAATTACTCGACTCATGATTTGGAGTTAGCTGCTGTGGTCTTTGCTTTGAAGAAATGGAGACATTACTTGTATGGAGTAACGTTTGAAGTCTTTACTGATCACAAAAGCCTTAAGTATTTATTTTCACAGAAGGAACTGAATTTGAGGCAACGTAGATGGATGGAATTTTTGGAAGACTATGACTGTACGATTAAGTACCATCCAGGGAAAGCTAATGTAGTGGTTGACGCTTTGAGTCGTCAAGTACAGATGGCTGGATTGATGATTAAGGAATTCCAATTGTTGGAAGAAGTTAGTTATTGGAATTCTCGACTGGAATCGAGGAAAGTAATTTTGGAAAATATTGTATTGAATTCCACTTTGATGGAGCGTATCAAGGAATCTCAAGGAAAGGACACTGAGGTGCAGAAGTGGTTGGAAAAGGTTAAAAAGGGGGACAAGTCGGACTTCAATTTGGGAACGAATGGTGTATTGAGATTTCAGAATCGGGTGGTTGTGTCAAAGGATGAAGGGCTTAAAAAGAAAATTTTAGAAGAGACACACCGATCAAAGTTTACGGTACACTCAGGAGGGAATAAAATGTACCAAGACTTAAAAAGTCTGTATTGGTGGGAGAACATGAAGAAGGAGATTGCTCAATTTGTTCAAACATGCTTAATTTGTCAACAGGTTAAAGCCGAACATCAGAAATCATCGGGACTTTTGCAACCTCTAGAAATACCTGAGTGGAAATGGGAGAATATCACCATGGATTTTGTATCGGGATTACCAAGGACACAGAGAGGCCATGATGCGATTTGGGTAATAGTGGATAGATTAACCAAATCGGCTCATTTTTTGCCGATTAATATGAAATACCCGTTAGAGAAGCTGGTCAGGTTGTATTTGGATGAGATCATTAGGTTGCATGGAATACCTGTCAGTATCGTGTCGGATAGGGATCCAAGATTTGTTTCGAGGTTCTGGCAAAAGATGCAAGAAGTGTTAGGGACTAAATTGAATTTTAGTACTACTTATCATCCCCAGACCGATGGACAGTCTGAAAGGACAATTCAAACCCTTGAGGATATGTTGAGAACTTGCGTTCTGGATTTTGGGGAGAGTTGGAGTAAGTTTTTGACTTTAGTAGAATTTGCCTACAACAATAGTTTCCATTCTTCTATTCAAATGGCCCCGTATGAGGCACTTTATGGTCGGAAATGTAGGTCTCCGATTTGTTGGGATGAAATAGGTGAACGGAAAATCTTAGATCCGACTACAGTGTCTTGGATTGAAGAAGCTAATGAGAAAGTAAAGTTGGTACGCCAAAGAATTCAGACCGCTCAGAGCCTCCAAAAGAGTTACGCCGATAATCGGAGAAAAGATTTGGAGTTTACTGTTGGAGATTTGGTATTTCTCAGAATCACGCCCTTGAAAGCAAGCGTGATGTCTGGAAAAGGAAAGAAGTTACAACCGAGGTTTGTAGGACCTTACAAGATTATCCAACGTGTGGGGAATGTAGCCTATAAGCTTGAATTGCCACCGAGTTTATCTCGAATCCATAATGTATTCCATGTATCTATACTTAAGAAGTATCATCCAGACCCTTCTCACATTTTGCAACCGGAGAGTATTGAGATTGATGAGACTTTGACCTATGAAGAGAAACCGGTGAAACTTCTGGATCGAAAGGTGAAGGAATAAAGGAACAAGCAGATACCACTAGTAAAAGTTCTTTGGAGGAACCAAGGAGTTGAGTAAGCAATATGGGAAGTTGAAGAAACGATCAGAGAGAAGTATCCGGACTTGTTTGCCAATCAAGGTAAAATTTCGAGGACGAAATTCTCTTAAAGGGGAGAGGATGTGAGAACTCGAAAATCTATTATTTTTAAATCCCTAATTTTGGCTTAATTAATTATTTATTTGGATTTTTGCCACGAATAATATTTTATAGCCTTATTAGACCTAAGTACATGGTATTATAGTTTCGTTATATTTTTAAAGTGTCTCGTTTCAAAAATTATTTTCTTAGAAGCTTGTCTAGTGAAAAAGTGAAAATGCATTTGAAAAATTTAACCAATTGGGAGTACATTAAGTCCGGAAAATTGGAGACATGTACAATGGTCTTAAAATAGGTAAATTTAGGTTTAAGTACTCAAGTGATAGTTAGTGGTACGATCGTTATAAGAATTTCTCGAAGGTTTCACTTTATCGTGCCTAAATTGGAAATACGCGTTTTCACGCGCGCGATTAATTGAGGGACTTTAGACCATTATTTTGGAACAATTAAGAGTGAATAATATTTATATGAATATAAGTGCATTAGAGGTTTAGTGCACTAGTGAAATAAACTCGAAAGGAATCGAGCCCAAAATGCGAGCGTACACGCGCAAGAGAGAGTTGACTTTCGACGAATTGTGGCCACACATTTAAGCTTACTTTAGAAGCTTTATTTCAGCATATCATACGCCTCTTTCTTTCTCATTTGGCCAAAACATCAGCTGCAACAAAATAACTCCAAGTTTTGCAAATTCCATCTCCAAATTTTACACAAATCTTCATCCAATTCACACCCAACTTAAACCACACGTGGCTTAACACTTAAGGATCATTTGAGCTGCAAAGGGGAGATGAAAATCACGATTTTGCTGGAGTAAAGGGGGGGCCAAAATTCTGCTTGAACATCAAACCAAAGTAGGTAATGATCCAACACTCTAAACTTGGTTTATAGAGGTTGTTTAACACCTTTAAGCTTGGATATTCATATAGGTGGTTGTTGTTGTTGGAAATTTGGAGGGTGGACTCTATGAACTCCCACCCTTTGTCTTGATGGCTGATGTGATGATTGATGATGAATTTAATGTTGGTTTAGTGCTCAAAATGGTAGATTAATGGTGTATTAGTAGTATGAACTTCAAGAAATGCATGAGAGGAAAAGTTCCAATTCTGCCCCTGCTTTGAATGTATCTATTTCTGCGGAATTTTGGGGTTGTAATGACTTATATATGATGTTTATATGTTGTATAGATGGTGTATAAAATTTCATTGAAAAATATTGAGGTTTGGTGGGTCAAATGAATTGATTTCACAAAGCTAGTAAATCTGGAACTGTTCCCGTAATGCTCTGACCAGCTTTCGTGTTTCGACCATAATTTTGTGCTTCGATGTCGAGATCGAGTGCCGTTAGCGGCATTTGAAACTAGATATTCCAACCTTTCCGACGGTATAAAATGTACGTTCTGGTTCCATGTATGTGAGCTGAACGAACCATTTAAAGTCGGCTGTTCTGTTTCTCTGTTTTACTGGAACGAAATGCTGAGGCTGCAACTTGTGACTCGAATTCGAGCTAGTTGTGTGCCGAATTTCAAAATGATTTCTTCTGTGAAATTATAGCTCTATGAATGTGTTTTCCAACGCCATAAACCGTGCCCAATTCTGAGTTAATTTGGGTGATTTGTGATCAAAATACGGAACCTGCCCTGCTCTTGAAAACCCTGACTTTTGGACAGATTTGATGCAAGGCTTGGTATAGACTTGCTAACTGAATATTTTGGTGCTAAACACTTACCAAATGTACCATGAATATTCCTTAGGTTTTGCCTACACTAATGAGACATGTTTGAGGAATTTTTCCTTGACCAAATGTTTGAAATGGAAAACAAAAAGTTCAAGGCAGTTTTGTCTTAGTATTTTCGAAACTTAGGGTGTTTGATTGACTACCTTCCCGAAGGTATTTTTCCATGAAATTTGATAGAGGGATACTCCTTATATAGGAGTATTATACTGCTAAATTTTGTACCAATCCAAGTCCATTTCGATACCTAACTAAAGTCCCAGAGTTGGAAGCTCAAATCTGGAAATTTGTTCACCAGTTTTGAATTTTTTCCAAACTTCGAGCTACCTTATCTCGGTGCTCGAAACTCCGATCCTTGATCCGCTTTTTCTGTTATAAACCTTACTTGCAACTCTAATTGATTTACAAATTTCAGAGGCTAGCTCATAACGTGTGAATTTTTCCGAATTTCCAAAGTTAGCGAAAAACCAACCCCGGCTCAATTCTGAGTGTTCTGGAACAGCAACTTTAAGGCCAATTTTGAATATCTTCCACTTAGATTCATGGAAAAGTGTCTTCTAAGAACTTTTAGTACTTTCAAAGAGGTTTCCAACAGTACCAAGTTTTCTAATTTTTGACATGTAGAATGTGAGATACGATTTTTTAAAATATCATATCAAAACTGAAAATTTTCCGAATTCCAAAGGAAGGGAGTTTTCAAGCACTCCTTATTCCTTCGATATTACTTGAACATGTTATACCTGATTTTCCAAAATGAAAACTCGATCGCTCTTGTACTTTAAGAAACTCTAATTGAATCTCGATTTACGAGTAATTGAGATTCGATTTCCTGAAATTTCCTTAGATTGTACTAGTGTACAATCTTCCTTGACAATTGGGATATATAAGTGATGCTTCACTATTATTTTCTCAGGCGCACACGAGGACCCACAAAAGAATCCCACAGTGGACGCTTAAACTTCGAGTGCCCTTTTCTTCTCGTTTTACTTGGTAAGTGTCAAGTGTGTGTTACTTGAACTCCTGTGAATTCGATACGTGATTACTTGTTATTAATACTTGAGATTTTGGGAAATGGAGTCGAGTGTGTACTTTATCGCACTCGTTCTCATTCGAAATGATTTAACTCATGCTCAAATTGCTTGAATATATCGATTGCTTGAATACATCGATTGCTTGTACATATCAATGCTTGATACATGATATGGTATGCTATGGCTGCATACGTCGTTGGAGTGAATCTCCTCGACACACAATTGCACATGGGGACGCCCACATCTCATTGGCCGACCTTGGACTCGAGCCGGTATGGGCTTGGTCGGGAACCTTGGCGAGCCATGAGATATATAAGTTTGACCTAATAAGAGGTCTTGCTTGGTATACTCGAGTAGTATCGCTACAAACAAATGACAGGCGGGCCCGATACAAGGGTATGTAAGGTGAAAGAGGACAGGTTAAGTGGAGTTCTACAGACAAAACCTACCCGATTGACGGAGTGTCAATTCGTGGAGGTTATTGATCGTGCAAGTGGAATATAGCTCCTGAGAGCTCCTATATCCTTGAATTGTTTCCGTTTACTTTCCGGTAAATTGTTAATTATTGAAACATATTATTGCTTAGCTTGTAATTGGGATTGTTACTTGAACTACGTGCTTGCATGTGTGTCCTTGGCCTCACGAGCGTTTTGCTCACCCTGTAGATTTGTTTTCCTTAACAGGAATGAAAATGGAGTTAACGCGGAGAAATCTCCTTTTGGATATATTTTATTTTAGGGTTTCAAGTGTATTTTGGCTTGACCCCTTTATGATTGTACTTTTGAAAGTTTAATGTATCATTCGGATATATGTGATGTATATTTTGGAATTTAAGTTGTATTATGAACGCCCGACGTGCGGGCTGGATAATGGATGGATATTGTTAAGCATGAACGCTTCCGCACTATATGTATTTGTACTAATTTGATTGTGGTATCTAGTATCGCTTTAAGCTTGAACGTTTATTGCTTGAGTCCTGGCGAGAGCTAGGCAGGCGTTCCGCGGATACCCTTTGGCGCTCCTTAGGGAGAAGTGGGGGCGTCACAGTAGTCATATAGATTGCATTAATTACTCCAAAATTATACCATTTTTGAATGAAATTGCAGTCACATCCCTGCACACAATTTATTCAAGGATAATCCCCGTGAAATCCATATAGTATGTCTCTGTATTTTGTAAGGCATATAATTCGCTCATGAGAGAATTGTATTCAGAGACGAGCGGGTGCTCATTAATTATATTATTTAGTATGGGTATCCTTTGAGATGTCTGTTTCAGGTTAAGATCCGGTCTTAAGGATATTCCATCATCGAGAGAATTTAATCCAGATCTCTCAGTCTGTTGACAATCTTCTTTTCCCGATGAAGGGCGAAGATTTTCTATTTCATCCCTTTTGAATAGGTCATATAATAATTCTTCAACCTTGTCATACAGGCTGACTGTATTTTGCTCCTTTTCGGCATGCTTGATAAGAAGTTCAGAAACTTCTTTATTTATATCTTGGTAATTCACAATATCCATTACGTCATTGAATGACGTCTGCAATTGAGCAATTTTCTCAGATAATTCTGAGACCTTATCCAAGAGGATAGTTTGCTTATTAATTTGGTCTTCCATCTCTAGTGAGAAAATCTGCAAGACAATTCTCATCAGATTTTATTAGTTCAATTTCAATCATAAATTCAGATAATGCCATTTGCCATCTAATTAATCTTTTATTTTGGGGCAAAGGTTTAATATTATTTTTAATAAATGCTCTCACTTGAGAATTATCAGTTCTTAACTTAAATTTCTTGGGTAATAAAAAGTAATAAAATTTATGAGAACCTCTTATTACTACAAGTAATTCTTTTTCATTTATATGATATGTCTTTTCAGTATCCGAAAACATTCCAGATGCATATCTATATAATAAATTATTTTCTGTCTTTAAAACTGCACTCCAAACTTCTTCAGAAGCATCAGTTTCTAATACAAGATTATCTTCATTAGATGGTAAAGTTAAAAAAGGTAAATTTTTACATTGCTCTTTTATTTACTTTACTAAAGCAATATGATTTTCAGAAAATTCATATTTATTATTTTTCTTCAATGATTTTTGCAATTCCTTTCTTTTATCTGCTAAGTTACAAATAAAATCAGATGCATAATTTAAGGTTCCTAAAAATCTTTGCAATTGTTTTTTATCTTCTAATTTATCAGGAAATGCTTGTATTTTTTCCAAAATATGCGGTTGTATTTTTATTCCTTCACCATTTATTTCTAATCCTAAAAATTCAATTTCTTTTAGTCCTATTTTTGCTTTCTTTTCTGATAGTCCGATTCCATGTTTTAAACATAAATTAGAGAATATATTTAAATGTTCTAAATGTTCTTCTATCGAATCTGAAGCTATTAATATGTCATCGACATATACATATAAGAAAGGATAATCTTTAAAGATTTTATCCATTTTTCTTTGATATATTTGAGGGGCATTTTTTAATCCAAATGGCATAACTAACCATTCATATTGTCCTTGAGGAGTACTAAATGATGTATATTTAATACTATCAAGGTGCATTTTTATTTGCCAAAATCCGCTTTTACAATCAAATTTAGAATATATTTTCTTTCTTTTACTCATATTTATGAGGGTTTCTTTATGTGGTAAAAAGTATCCATCAAATATGGTTTCACTATTTAATTGTTTATAATTAACAACCATTCTAGGTTTATTTCTTATTATTTCAGCATGGTTTCTTACCATGAATGCAGGTGAAGAATGGGGAGAATTACTTTCTCTTATTAAAGGAATTTCTAATAATTCTTTAATTTATTTTTTGAATTCATCTTTGATCAGTAGGATTATATCTCATGGGTTTTACTCTAATTATTTTATTTTCATCTTTGAGTTTTATTTCAGCATAATCTTGGTTTTTATCCCAAAATTTAAGAGGATTTTCTGTATAACTTGATCATAATTTTTCTTTTATATCTTCTAGAGTAGTAGATATAGTTTTTAATTGTAGTTGTTTTAAATGTAATTGTTTTTCAAATTTTAACATAGAATTTCCTTTTGATATTTTTGGTTTTTCTGAATATCCAATATCACCACGCTGACCTGCACGAGTATGAAAAGTGATAGGAATTTTACGGGCATAAGCATTTTTAAGTCGGGAAACTACTATCCAATGGCCACAAGGGGTTTTAAAATGTATTTGAGATTGTAAAGTATCAAATAAAACTTTATGAAATAATTGAAGAAATTATTTCCTAAAAGTATATCTAATGTTGTATCATAGAAGTAAAACGGGGGACATTTTACAAGGAATGAACCAAGTAATATATGAGGTTTAGATATTCCAGAATTTAAAGTAATAGGGTTGTTAGAAATAGCAATTCCTGTTCGGTCAGGTAATGTTTCATGATATTGTGGTAGAAAACATGTAGGTTTACATAAACATGTTCCTGATCCACTATCAATATATGCTGCAAAATATTCAGCTTTATAATCTTTATAGGTTATTCCTATAGGAATATAAATACTATATTGACTTGTCATTTTCTTTCTACATATATTTTTTTATCATTATGGGTGATAACTATTCCACTTGAAGTTATATTATAAAGGGATACTGAATCTAAAAAACTTGTTCCTAACATTATTTCAAGGGTATTATTAAATCCTTCATTTTCAACTAGAAGTCGAATAGGAATTCGATTACTAGTTAATTCAATTTCTGTTTCTACAGTCTTTGTTATTTCATGAGTTTCTCCATTAAAATTTGTATATTGATAAGGGTTTTCTAATTGAAAAATGGGTAAGTGTTCAATTAGTATATGTGATATATAATTTCCATTAACTCCTGTATCTATTAAAATATTACAATTTGTCATATTTTTTCCATTCCAATATCTAGCTTCTATTCTATAATTTGTTGTTATTTTTTTATTAGTATTCATATTCGGTAAACGGTAAGAATTACTTCTAACCATTTTTCCTGCATAGGATAATTTGGGTAACAAGGCATTTGGCTTATCTGATAGGGGCTTTTGACTTATGTCTAAATTGAATTCCTTATTTAATTCTATATTAGTAATTTCTGGAGGATATATTTTTCCTACTTTGGAAAATAATTTAGGGAGATCAATGAATTCAGTATTTGAAAAATGTTCAGTACGATGGGTATTTGATAAAGCATAAGACATCATATATGTAATAGAATATGGTCTATTTCCATTGAAAAAGAAATCTTTTCTTTTGAAATCTTGTATTAAGGAAAGTGTTTTATCAAAATCTTTATCTTGTATATTATAAGAAATTTTTGGATATATATTAAAAATTAACTTTTGATACTTAAGATTTCCTCTAAGGATACCAAGAGTTGCTTCTTCACTATTTTTTATTCGATTATCAACTATAGCAAGATCTATAGGGGTATTTAATCCTTCTCTAAATGTAGATCTAATAATCATTTGGATAGAACCTATATGAATCCATCCTATTGATTCTCTTATTTTTTCTGGTATTTTCTCTAATTTGCTATAAATATCTTTTTTAGATATTAATGGAATCATTATTTTATTGTTAGTAAGGCTAAATTCTAGTGCTTTTTTCTTTAAGATTTATTCCATAGAACATATGGTGTCTTCTTAGATAAAATTTTATTTTTTCTAATGCAGGTACATTAAATCCACTATAAGAATTTATTGAAAAATTACTTTTTTGAATTTTTGTTAATATTTTTCTATCTATAAGTGTTTCTTGACTATATTCATCTAATTTTTCTGAATGAATATCTATTATTTCAGGAGAGTTATTTTTCTCTTCTTCTATTTCACTCATCTTCACTGCTTATTTCGTATTCTGTATCTGTACATATAAATATACTTTCATCGGAAGAAACCTCCTCTATTTCTGTAAATTTATTTATTTCTATTAATTCATTATTATTAATCAAGTCTTCAATATCATCATCTACCTCAAATCTATTTTTATTAAATTTTTTAGGACATTGATTTGCCAAGTGTCCTTTTTCTTTACAAAAATAACATTGACAATCTGTTATATTTCTTTTCCTTTTATTTCTTCTATACATCTTTTTCTTCTTTGGAAAATTTTCTCTACTTTTATAGTATTTAGCTTTTCTTCTTTTCATATATTTTCTTTTAAAATATTTTCGCTTTTTATATTTATTTTTCATCTTATGATAATAATATGGAGTATCACATCCTATTTGGGTAGGCATATTAATATTATTACAACATAGTCTCAGTTGATATTTTAAATTACGTGTTTTTCTAAAAAGTATTGATTCTTCACACCATTTACTTAATTTGTCTAGTGTATGGAATATTCTTTTTCCTCGAGTATCTTTAGTTCCAGGATTATATTCTTCTCTTAATTTCTTATCCCATGGGTCAGGTATTTTTGAGAAAAATATTTCTAAATATGTTTCTCTTTTCTTAGAATCTGTTCTATAATAATAATCTTGAAAAACACATATTTATCTATCTCACACATATCACAAAGTGTTAATTTAAGTAATGCATTAGTATATTTCTGGACTGAATTAACATTTTTAAAATAACTTCCTTCACCAACAAATTCGAGGCGAATTAATTCAAGTGCTCTGGTTATCATACTATTTATATCTTGTTCTTTTCCAAATATTATTGATTTAGTTTCTTCTGGTAATGTCTTCCAATATCGAGAGACACTACTTACTAGTGATCTTTCCAAAAATCCTTTTGACTCTTCATATGATAATTTATTTATGGAAACAGCTAATCTTAATCCAATTTCCCATTTATCTATCGCTTCTCCAGTATTTTTTACACAGTCTAAATCTAAAAATGTTCCGAAAGAAAATATAGCTTCAGGTGTGGTCCTATCTAAAAGTGTATAGCCTTCATTATCTAAATAGCCATTTTGCTTTGCTATATTCATTAGCGTTGAAATGAAAGAGTTTCCTGAACCAGGTTTACGTCTAGGATACGAGGATGCGGGTCTACTGGTGGAAGGTATATCATTTACGTTTGGATTTATTTCTGGTTTAATATCTGGTTTTATATTTATCATTAAATTATTAAGTTTATTACTTATATTTTCTATCTCAGAATCTGAAAGGCAAGTAAAATTATCTTCAGACTCGCTCATTTTATTTTAGCAATATGTTCTATTAAATATTCAGTAGTAGTTTTATTTCTTTTTTCTATAATTTTTTCTTCTGAATCTATTTTTTCTAGTTTTTCTTTAATTAATTGAATTTCTTTCTTTAAATCTTTATATATGTATATCATTGTTTTTTGTATTTCAAATAAGTCTTTCTCTATTTTTAAATTTCCAGGTTCTATTATTTTATAGTTGTTCGAAGTCATGTATGCGTTCTTATTAAATGTAAATTTCGATTTGAAATGATTGTTTCTAAATTTCTTTTTTCAATGTCTAATAATATATTTAATGCTTCTAATATTATTTCTTCAGAGGCATATCTAACAATAAGTTGTCTTACCCTATTTATTTTAGCTTTAGCTGCTTGGTCTTGACTAATAAATTTTTGACATTCTAGACAATATGTTATTCTTTCGTAAGAATTCATGGTGAATTTGAATGAGCTTCTCTATAATGAGCAGTAAATTTTTTATTGAGTTCTGCATATCTATTGGTTATTAAATATTTTTCATGTTCTGCATCTCTTAAAATCTTGTATCTATCATGGCAGGTAACTGGGTTACAATTGTACAAAGTGACATGAAGCCATTCTTCTTGATAATAAGAAATTCTTTTATCTAATTGTTGCAACTGATATGCATATTCTTTAATAAGGAATAAATCGAATCACAAATTTGACATTCTTCCATTTTTAAGGAGATGGATAGTGCCAATCAGAATCGTCAACTTCTGCTCCATTATTAAAGTATCTAATAGGTACTGGATCTATATCAAAGTCTTCGTCTGAAATATAATCATCGTCATTATTTTGTCTATAGTTTATGAACATTTTTAGATTATTTATGGGGATTAGGGGATCATTTATGACATTAGTGGGATTATTCATGAAATCATTGGGGATTAGGGGAATATTTATGAGAAGATAATCTTATATTTTGGGATAAAAACCAAGATTATGCTGAAATAAAACTCAAAGATGAAAATAAAATAATTAGAGTAAAACCCATGAGATATAATCCTACTGATCAAGATGAATTCAAAAAACAAATTAAAGAATTATTAGAAATTCCTTTAATAAGAGAAAGTAATTCTCCCCATTCTTCACCTGCATTCATGGTAAGAAACCATGCTGAAATAATAAGAAATAAACATAGAATGGTTGTTAATTATAAACAATTAAATAGTGAAACCATATTTGATGGATACTTTTTACCACATAAAGAAACCCTCATGTACTAAAAAGAAAGATAAGAACACGGCATCAAACAGTCAAAGCATGAAATAAGACGTAAGCACTTACGTTACATTCCCGGAATCCAAAATATGTTGTTCAAGTCCGCAGAATTAAAGTAAGAACAAGTCCGTGGAAAACTCAATACAAGTCCGACATTGAAGTCCACCAAACATCTATAAATAAGCAGACGCCATATGAAGAAGGCAGTCGGAATTAGAATAAGAATTGGAGTTAGAGAGAAAAAGTTAAAGTCAAAGTTAGGCAATTGGCGGACTTTTTAGGAATACGGTCTAAAGTGTTGTAATCTGTGTAGTAGAGGCCGCAAGGCCCGTAACGAACATTATAAGCAGAGCCCATTTCCAGGCAATCCATCAATGACCACATAAAAAAATAACTTTTAAAATTTACTCCCTTCCTGAAAGACAAGTCAAAAAACCCATAAATTAGATAACAGTTAGTAAAAATTTGTATTAATCTGTATAAAACATGTTCGTAAATATAATTTTACAAGCTCGTGTACTGGGTATATTCTTCAAATATTTTAAAAAATATTCATACGTTTTAACCAGAAATGTAAAACACAAAATAAAGTATTTCTATTTTTATACTTCACCCATAATACATCAATTTCTGACCAAATTTTGAAACTTCTACTAAGATAAATATGTAGTTTATAAGTCATGCAAAAAACAACAAAGACTTGTATTGTACTTCTTTCGTATATACGCATATAATATCATCAATTATTTGATGAAACTATAACTAATTCAACACCTCATACACAAGAATATGAGTAAAATCTACTATTGATATTGTGTAACATCTAAAATTCATATTAAACAAACCGATAATTCTAGTTTCTTAATTTTTGAACATATTCATATTGTTAGTGTACTTTTTTATGTAAACCTTGCCAAATTCATACTTTCCAGCTGAACTTTTAACCATGCCATTCCAAAAAAAAAATCATACAATATGCACACGTATAATAATTCATATTATTCTTGTGTAACAAGAAATGTGCGTGTTATAGCTGCGTCAAACAAATCTAGAAATTGGAAATAACAGGTCTAAAAAACTTACTTCAGGGCTTCTGAAACAACTCGGAGATGAGCAAGAATATGCTGAATTCTAGCATCGTCCTGGAGAGTAGTCTCGATTGGGATGGAATCATCTCGTGCTTCCGGATAGCCTAGAGAATTTGTCAAGTTCATTATTCGTACACTTCAAGTAGTTCTCATTTATCTTTGTCTTTGGAAATTTTGCATATCAAATGAAAGCTAACCATTCTCAGTTATGTATACCTTTGGCTTGTTGTATTCTTTGGTTATGTATTCCAGAGCATACCCCAAACCTTGCGGGTACACAAAAACTTCACTGCTTCCTTCCTGGGGCCTAAATTAGCCAATGATTATTAGGTAAACAATAGCTACTAAGCCATCTAGATATCACTAAAAAGAAAAGTAGCTCAAATAACATTTCCTTCAAAAAGAGTTCACCTACAAAAAGCGATCGAAAATCATGACACGTTATAAGAATTTTTAAAATCAAGAAGGCGAACCACTATTTAATTTGTAACTGTTATATAAGTCATACCTCATTTAGAGTAGGATTTTCCTTTCAAAAAGAGTTCACCTACGAGCAATGAATAATGGATAAGTAATTACCCTTTCTCCTGTGAGTTTTCCGTTCGTGTTGTCAGCTGTATAACATACAAAAAGGAAAGTAACATTTTAGTTAGAAACAATTTTTTTTAAAAAAAAAAAATCACAGGATACATCAAATTATTGTTCGTTAGCTTAAAACCCTTTAATTTATTTATTTATATGTGCAAGTATACTTCCTTTTGATGTCAACGTGTTGGAACTGGGCAATACTGGTGTACGTTTGATCTGGTTGTATAGGTAGAGCAGATGCAAATCTTGAAGTATAATAATTGACACCAATGAAATCATACGACCCTTTGACTAATGCTTTTTGGTCGTCTGTGAATTTTGGGAACGCATCTCCCACCAAAGCCTTCATGATGAATGGATAATTCTCCAAACACCAGTGGTTCCAACATCCTATTATTGTATTAATTGAAATTCTGATCAGAAGGATAGATAGTATATGGTAATAATGCTGATGAATTCTACCCTATTGCAAATTTGTAATCAAGAATTGCTGACCATCCAGTTAAAAAGTCCAACGCCCTCTCTGCTGCTTCTCTGGCATCCCTGGATTCATCACTTGGCTCAAACCACTCTGTGACCAATGAAGATCCAATCTCTCCCTTCTGGGTTGGCTGCATTCATCGGAAAAATAACAACAAAAGTTTAATAAACTGTAGAAAGGGAGGAATATTGGCCCTTTTAAAATAGATAATATTAAAGTATGGTGTTTAAAGTTTTGAAAGATCTAAATTTACTTACACCATGTTTGTAACCTTTTTTTTTTTTTTTTTTTTGTAAAATTCTCTTCTGCAGTTACATTGCCTCCCACCTCTCCTTACAATGAATTTCGTTCTCTATGTAGATTACTATCCTTCGAAGATTTGTAAAATTTAGTCATCTATCTACATTGAGCCCTTAAAAGAACAAAATTTTTCTATTGATTAGCTCTAATAGGTGTAAGACCGATTCAAAATTAAACATTAATGTCACTTTCATGTAGGAAAAAGGCTTTGAATTTTTCATTTCAACTACAAGTATGTTTTGTATTGTAAATTCAAGAGAACAATTTGAAATTTAGAGGTACACCGTGAACTGTAAAAGTAAAAAATTTTGATTCCATTCTATCACAAATAGAGAGCAGCTAAATCTTGTGCCTACAGAGTTCTAGCTCCGCCAATTTTCAGTACCTATTAATTAGTAAAGCAATCTCGTAATTTTACATTGTCTTAATTAGTAAAATAAAGCACAATTTAGTACTCGTGAAGAAGACTAACTGAGGGCTAGAGTAGGAAGATATGTGCCCAATTTATCGTGTGCATGCATGGCTCAAGAGTCACGGCCATGCACATACCCTACCTGCTAAAAGGCAATTTAAACAAGGGTCTGTCTGATATTAACATATATTTCATGTGTCATATTTTTAGAAATGTAAGATTAATTAAAAAAATACTTAAATACATGATAGGGTAAATAAGATTAAATAAGAAAAGTACATAAATCCAAGAGAAGATAATAAGTGTTAGTATTTATATAGAATGATAAGTTAGGTGATTGTTAAATGTGTTAATAAGTGCTCAGAGGACACCTGTTAGAAAAATCCTTTAAACAAATCCCTGACGAAATCACCTGGTAATTCTCCTTGTAGCTTTTAGCAGCAGGAGCATGAGCTAGTATGATATTATGAATAGCACGGAAAGGATAATTTAGTTGGTCCGGTATTTACAGTCCCACTTTGTATCCAAATTGACTGAACACTTGTGGTTCATTGATTGTAACCCAAAACTTGACTCGATCGCCAAATGTTTTGAAGCAAAGATCGGCATATGCTTTAAAATCATCCCTGAAATGGCAAGAAGAGCATAAAAAACCAAGACAAAAGTGTAATAATCAATAAAAAGAAAGAACAGATGTCTGATTACATATGTTTTGCCCGTAATTAGTAAGACTACATCCTCACAAGTAGTAAACAAGAAACTTACACAATTGGGCTGTCCAAGAATCCATTGTACTTGTTTTGCAATGCAGTTGGTAGATCAAAGTGGAAAAGCGTCACAAACGGTGTAATTCCTTCTTTGATGCAATTATAAGAAATATTTAGCCATAATAATTGCTTAATTAATATTTTCCCATGCAAAAGAGTTAATGATAAAAGTCAAGTCCTTGAAAACCAGCCTGACTAAACAACTCCACCATTCTTAATTAACTCATCAATGAAGTTGTTGTAAAAGTCGATTCCAGCTTGATTTACTCCACCAATCAAAGTCCCATCTGCAAATTGACAAATTGTTAACTTACTTTTGTATATATTCTATTCATCAGAGAAGACTAACAAAATTTCTATCCTGATGCCATCACACCTGGTATGATCCTTGACCAGGAAATGGACATCCTGTAAGTGTCAGCCCCCATTTCCTTGAGCTTTTGAACATCTTCCTGTGTTAAAAGATGATCATAAGAACATATTTTAGCTTGAAATTATGCTTATTTTGATCTCTTTTCAAAGTACTGCATGTATATATTAACATACATTAATTTCTATATTCTGAGTTACCTTGTAGCGATCGTAGGAATCAACTGCTTTTTGGCCGGTGCCGATAAAAATATCCCAAGTACTTGGTCCTCTCCCATCTTCAGTTCCTGAACCCTCAGTCTGCAGAACAAGGGCGACAACTGATAAGTAGTGATTTGATCACGTGAAAAAGAAAAATATGTTATTCGATGTAAGGTAATATTAATTGCAATATATGCATATTTTACCTGAAATTAAAGCCGAAGTTGAGCTGCCAAACTTGAAGTCCGGAGGGAAATCTTTCCTCGTTAGTTGAGGTTTGGGTACAATTTCAGATGGGATGATTGGTCCATTGACGAGTTTCTCAATAACATCAGGCTTGGGGAAAACAATCCCCTTGATACATTTTGTTACGCTTCGAGAATAGGAGGGGTTCGACCTTGCAGTTTTGAGTGGTGAAATTTGCACATTTCTTTTGAGAATCTGGCACTCTCTATCTAAAGAACTCAAATGGACGGATGGATTCTCTGCAGGACGAGGACCCAAAATTGGTGCATTGAAGCTTGGCAAAACATGGTTCGTAAGTGCCATAATCAGTGTGGTTGTTTTCCACTTCTCTGTTTGAGTGTAGTATATTCTGTGCTATGACTGAGGGGAGGAACTCTACTTATATAGGCACAAAAAAACCAAAAAAAAAAAAAAAGCACAAACCAATGGGAATATTTCAAAAATGGGGTTTGGTATCGCTGAGTAGTGCAGTTATATATTTTTTTTCTCACAATTTAGAGTGAACTTATCTCCTTGTTACTTTTATCAAGTGAATTGATGTATATAAATAGAATTCACACGTCCTACAAAGTTTTATGAGTACATACAAAATTATATTCAAAATATACAACATTCATATTAGTTACTCCCTCCATCTCATATATTTTGTGACTTTTCGAGAATCTAACTTTTTAAGAATAATATTTTAATTGTGATATTTATATTTTTTTTCTCAATTTTATCCTCTAAATTTCAAATTTTGAATTTGGATATAACATGTACATGTGAATAAAGGTAGGGAAAATATTAAAAATAGAGATTAAATATAATTTTGACTTTTGTAACGTGACAAATATTTTAGAATATTTTAAAGTGAATCGTACGACACTAGAACGGAGAGAGTAATAGAAAGAAAATCCAACCATACTTTTTCGAAATTGGACAATTTGGTTGGTAATATTGGATTATAAAACACATGTTAGTTGTAGTAGCTATCGTCAGGGCTGTTGAGATTTCGTATTCATCAAGTTTCGAAAATGCCGTATTTCTACGTCACAAGTACACAATAATAGAGCAAGTCGAATTGTCCTTAGTATATAAAATGGTTCATGAGCTATGAATTCGTGCTATAATATCAACTACTCACTCATTTTCTTTTGATAAAAAGAGACGATAGAAATTTTATTAACGATGCTACGTACTGGAAATCGTCCAGCACAAGTTACTTGACAAAATTTGGAAAGAAATTTCAAAGAGATTAAAAAAGGTTAGCACACTTAGAATGATGGATTAAAGTATGCGCTGCCTTATTTGCTTCTCTTAAAATCCATTTAACATCAATAGAATGCAGTATTATAATCTAAGTTGCATATCATATTTATCCATGTAGAATTGAAGATTAAAATTACGTATATAGGCTAGGCATAGCCATGGTTCTATTTGGAACCGGAACCGGACCGGAACTGTACCGTTTGGAATCGGACCAGAATCGGACCAAAATCGGAACCAAAACCATGGAACCAGAACCGTGGTAGAACCTTGGATAAAGGTTCCGGTTCTGGTTCTCTAAAAAATAGAGTCAGAACCAGAACCGCCGGTTTCAGAACCGTTAAAAATAATTAATATACGTAGTGAGATAATTCAAAAAAAAATTAGTTGTGTTTAATAGGTTTTAAGAAAGTTTAATTTTTATGGACTTTCTATATATTTTATTAATTATTTAGTTCTTTCTATTCATCTAATATTTGTCATTATAATTCGCAAGTATTAAATTATTACTTACAAATTTTTTTTTTTTTTTGCTTATTTGCTATCAAATGACAAGTTTTGATGGTAGTAGCTCATCTTCAAAATCAAGCAAGCAAAAAAATATTTTTTGCAATATTTCTTCAAATGGAATCTTCAACATTGATGATTGTCCAACTCAAGAAAGTCAACACATGACAACCATTTGACAGTGTAATGTATTTTTTAATTTGACAATGTAATGTACTTTTCATAAAATTTATATTATCTATTTATTACTTCTTACTTTGTAGAATAATAATAAAATTAAAATATGATCTTTATTTTGTATTTATTTTTTTACATTTTATTTGAAATTTTAAATATATTGTTATATTCGTATTAAAATTGGTAAGGATAAGGAATTAAATAAAATTGTATACAACCATACGGAACCGGAAACCAGAACCAGAACCATAAGGAACCAAAATCAGAACTATGCGATTCTGGTTCTACCTCTTTGAAGAACCAGAACCGGCGGTTCTGGAACCAGAACCAGAACCATCTTATATGGTGCGGTTCTGGTTCTACCTCTTTGAAGAACCACCGTCGGTTCTGGAACCGTGACCATGCCTAATATAGGTACTCTCAATAATGTCTTGGAAGACATAATTTAGAGACTTTGATGCCAGAATCAGTTATTCCTCAAGATTAATTCCTGCCACGTAGAAATAAGTTTCTTTTCAATGAAAGAGCAAAATTTCAGTAATGATATTCATTGCATAAAAGTGTAATATTGAAAACTCTTAATAATTCTGCAAGTCTTGTTCTTGAAAACCAGTATATGTGCTAGCAATGTTAAATTTTAGTTGATCTAGGATTGTATATCCATCATGCATGAACAAATTCCTGGGGTCACAAACAAAGATCAAGTTCACATGTTTAATTTTTATTTTTTCTTTTTACTCATATGTAATTCTTCCCTCGGCAGGGATGACTCTCTCTTTGTTTTACCCTCACTTGTTAAAATCCAAAGTGTTACAAAAAAATTAATCTTTCCTATACTGACAATATATATACACTATCAGCATTTGATGAATGAAAAATATGTAAAATTTGAATTTAAAATTTAACTTTTGCACATATATCATAGATCCAACGGTGATAATATATACACTGTCAGTGTATATAAGATTTACTCACTACAAAATTAAGGTTTTCTTTTCAAATTAAATTGTAAGAATTCTTTTAGGCTTAGATTTGCCTGAATGCTGATACTGATTTAATGGATTTTCTTAAAAAATTAAAATCGACAAATACGTGCCGATTCTGGTTAAATAACCAGCCCTAGCTTCTCCTTTTGGACCTTTTCTACACCATCAATTGCTTTTCACAGACTTCCACTTTCTGATTTTACAGTATAAGCACTTGCTTCCTCTCTCATTTTCAGTAGGTGCAAGGGAAGACATAGCAATTTTTGTTAACGTTTTAGTTGGAAATGTAAGTTTTCTTTTCTTTTGTTTTCTTTTTGGCTCGACTTCTTGGTATCTAAATTTTCAAGGGAAAAAAAGTTTCATACGATTATTTCTTTCCGCGGATCTTTCAATCACGTAAAGAACTCCATACTGAGCCCCCCTAGTCAGTAGCTAATACAAAGCACTGTTTCATGCCCTTGTCCTTTCTACTCCTTCTAAGTTCTTTCTTTTTTCACCCAAGAAATATCACAAATTTTTATTTCTTGAAGTTTCACATGCCATGTAGTTCACTTGTACAATCGTGTCGTACATGGAAACTTTATTTTGTACACCAATTTGATTCATAAAAATGATGATATATATGTAATTGTGAATCAAATTCTTAAAAGAAGTATATCAATCACATATAATTGTACTAAATCTCAACCCTTATAATTTACTCAGTTCACACTTTACACAGAAGAAGGCCTCAATCGCCAATAATAGCACTTGATCAGCTTAATTAATGTGGTTTTTTTTTTTTTTATCTTAAGCGCTGCATAATATTTTTTCCCTTTTTTTTGGTTTCCCTCATAGTTAGTAAAATACAGGATGGGTATAGTACAAGACAGTTTACATGCGTATATTATATAAATTTTATTTAAAAGTAGGTTGAAAAGTTTGGCGTAAAAATACGTGTTTGACAAAATTACGCATATAAATTTGCACGTGAATAATATGAATATATTTGAAAGTTATGAAACTAAAAATATGGATAAATATATTATAGATTTCAAAGACTATGCTACATTTATGCTAATTTTAAATTTATTTTTATGCATGAGACATTAAATTTATTAAAATTTTATCACCTTATAATTTAAATTTGTGTACATCTACCGTTTTGTGATATATATTGTTCTTATTTTCTATATAACTCAAAAGTTATCCTTATTCAAATTCTCAAATTTTTTTGAAAAATTGAAATATAATTTGTGAAGTATAATATGTCAAAAGTTTTTTTTTACACGTTTTATAAGTTTAATTGAAAGTACGAGTATTTTTTAGAGTATTTTTAAAATATATGAAATATGGAAATATTTTGGAGTGATACATACAAATGTGTATTATGTAGATATAATACGAATATTTACTAACTCTGGTTTCCCTCCATCAAAATAGACGACTAAGAAAAGTTAAACATTATTGTACATGGGATTAGCTACTTGGATCTTGGAGTAGTCCATGTGCATCATGAAGTTCAATCATTACCCCAGTTGCATATGATACCACTTAAAAAAATCAATGTCAAAAAATCTTTTGCCAAATAATTATGGCTTAACCAGTAATCCTTTTGTTAGTCTTTGGTGTTAGCTGGTGGCTTTATCCCTGTCACTGTTCCCTTTTTTTGGTCGTAATAAAAAAACTGTTGCTTGAGAAATGGACAAGCCATCGAACTCATCATATGATAAGGTCATGTTTGGATTGCAATTTTTGGAATTTGTAAAAAATATACCATAGCGATTTGATTTATGTGGGATAAAAAAGTAATTGAAAAATATGTTCACAGAAAATATAAACATTTTTTGATGGAAAATCCCTTTCCAAACAAGGCAAATTTGAAACATTACAAATATGTGAATCGCGTTGAAATGGGTAAGGTTTAGGTTCATCTAATGATCTAATCTATACAGACCTTAAGTTTTAGAATATGAATTATTATCCCTATGTCACAAATTTAAGTTATAAGCATTTAAAACTGAGGTAATACTTACAACTTATACTGTATGCAAACACAGCTCATATACCTTATAGCACAATGATGGTCTTTAAAGTCTCAAGTGAAAATCTATTTAAGCATTTTCCAAGTAAAAATAGTTTATCATTAGTTGTTATCATGGATAAAGGTCAAATTTATTATACTGTATGGAGGAAAAGAATAAGGAGTAATCTGGCTCGTTTCAAGGTGCTAGTAGCATTGAAAGTGAATATTGTTCAATGGAAGTAAAGATAATTGTTCATTGTTATAGGATAAAAAGTTTTAATCCTCATTGCTTCTAACTCAGATTCTGGATATATATTGGACAGTTGGCCTCGGATCATAATATAAGTTAAAAGCATGGAAGAAATTGAAATTACTTGAGGGTGTAATGATTCCGCAGGAAATAGGACAAAAATAGTTAACCAAATTCTGTTAGCCAAATACTACCTTGCTGGAATTGTTATAACGGCTACCACTTGCAGAAGTTGGTTATTGATTAGTTAGTAAGGAAGCTTTCTATTAATAGGCCAATGCTAATGTAAAGATGCATGCGATATTTGATCATTGAGAATACAACTTTCCCGCTACTTTCTATTCAGTGTGCTTCCCCCACTTTCCCTCTCAACCTTTCTCTCCATCTCTTTCTATATTTCTGTTCCTTAGCTGAATCAACCAAACCCCAACCATTACATTTGGTATCAGAGCTTGCGTTCCTCGGAATTGCAAGCTCCAATTTAAACAACAATGGCGGAAGGCACCAGAATGAAGGGATTTGAAGAATCGCTGAAGAAGCAAGATGCGATCCAAGCTATCCTCGAATCCAGTACAATCGAACGCCAAGCCTTGGAAGAAAAGATGGAATCTAACTACGTGGATATGAAGGCTCTGGTGGAAGCAAACAATGTTGAACTAAAGGAAGAAATGAAGAATTTCATGGTCACGATGAGTGCTCAGTTCAATAGCTTCATGAGGAGCTTGCAGGGGGAAAAAGGAATTCTAGGCCAATCTCCTAATTCATCTGAGCGCCATCTTCATCAAACACTTAGGAAAGGTCCAGAAGGAAGCAATCCTTTGTTGGGAGAGAAGAGTCGTTTCGCAATCGGAGTTCCCAAATTGGAATTCCCCAGCTTTGGAGGCTCCAATCCTCGCGAATGGACCCGGAAATGTGAGAAGTTTTTTCAACTATACCAGATTCCAGAAGGTCAGCAATTGGATGTAGCTGAACTGCATCTGGAAGGCAAGGCTGACCTATGGTATCAAAGCTTTAAGAAGGATCGAGGAGTAGTGCAGTGGGAAGAGTTTGCCTCAGAACTTTGTAGACGATTCGGGGATATAGGAGGAGAAGACGTGGTTGAGGAGTTCAACAAGTTGTACCAGGATTCATCATTATTGGCATATCAGGAAAAGTTTGAGGAATTAAGAGCTGCTGTCATGGTGAAGCTCCCTCTCCTTTCTGAGTCATATTATGTTTCTAGTTTTTTTAGTGGACTAAAGAAGGAGATCAAGGCTGCTGTGAAGATGCACATGCCTCAGACTTTACAGGCAGCATTCGAAAAGGCTAGGTGGCAAGAGCAGTATTTGAGTATCATCTTAAAGCAGAATAAAACACCAGTGAAGGTATCTCCACCAATTTCTTCTGGTAGCAGACATACTCACCTTAATGATCTGAGCCACAAGAAACCTGCAGCTCAGGTGTTCGAGAACAGTATTAAGAAGGATTCTCCTCAAGGCTATAAGAGAATCTCTCCTACAGAATTTCAGTATAGGAAGGATCACAACCTGTGCTTCAGATGTGGGGAAAGGTTTTCCCCTGGACATATCTATAAAAATAGAGGTATACATTTAGTGCTAGCAGATGAAGAAGGATTGCTGGACACTGAAGTAGACGAAGAAGAAGGAGAAATTATTGAGTATCAAGGGAACAAGTCTGGCAGAGACGTAGCCTTCTCACTACACTCAGTCTCAGGACACATGTCTTCCAATACCATTAAGATGCTAGGACACTTTAAGGGGCACGATTTATCCATTCTGCTAGATGGGGGGAGTACCAACTGTTTTATTAGATCAGCCATTACTCAACTACATCCTGATTGTGTGCAGAATCATAAGCCTTTCAAGGTGAGGATAGCGGATGGAAAGGAGTTAACATGCAATCAGTGGATTCCAAATATGAAATGGGATATGCAGGGACACAACTTCACTCAGAATGTATATGTGTTGGACTTAGAGCCATATGATTTAATCCTCGGGGTAGATTGGATGAAACATTACAGTCCAATGACTTTTGATTTTAAGGAGCTAACATTATCCTTTGATAAGGAAGGTGAAACTGGGTTGCTGCAAGGGGATGCACACACGGCCAAGGTGAGGATGAGGCAGGGGACAGCAGCACAAAAGTATATCAGGAACAAAATCAGGACTTCTTTGCAACACTCTTGCATGATCAGAGTACAGCACAGTCAGGTAACTCCTGTACCAAAATCTATTACTCAATTGCTTGGCCAATACCAAGACATCTTTAAGGAACCTACGTCTTTACCCCCTGTCAGAGAACTAGACCACCAAATACCCCTCATGCCTGATGCTAAACCCTTCAAAATTAACCCCTACAGATATCCTCACATGCAGAAATCAGAAATAGAAAGGCAGGTCAAAGACCTGCTGCAATCTGGTATCATACAGAACAACCACAGCCCCTTTGCATCTCCAGCTCTCCTAGTCAAAAAAAAGGATGGAAACTGGAGGTTGTGCATTGATTATAGGCAGCTCAACAACCTTACCATTAAAGATAAATTTCCCATTCCTATCATCGATGACCTGCTTGATGAACTACACAATGCAAGGATATTTTCTAAACTAGATTTAGGGTCAGGTTACCATCAAATTCATATGAATCCCTCTGATGTTCCTAAAACAGCCTTTAGAACTCACTCTGGCCTTTATGAATACCTAGTGATGCCTTTTGGCCTCACAAATGCTCCTGCAACATTTCAGGCCTTAATGAATTCCATATTCGAACCTTTCATCAGAAAATTTGTGCTTGTATTTTTTGATGATATTCTTGTTTATAGTTCAGACCTGAATAGCCATCTTAAACACCTATCCCTTGTCCTTAAAACCTTGAGAACTCATTCCTTACATGCTAAGATGTCTAAATGTTCTTTTGGTCAAGATAAAATTGAGTATTTGGGACATGTAGTTACGGCTGAGGGTGTTTCTGCTGATCCTACAAAAGTAGAGGCAATGTTGTCCTGGCCAGTTCCTGGTAACATTAAGGCTCTTAGAGGGTTCCTTGGATTGACTGGTTACTACAGGAGGTTTGTTAAGGGTTATGGAAAAATAGCAAAGCCCCTAACTGAGTTGCTTAAAAAAGATAGTTTCGTCTGGAATGAGGCAGCTACATCAGCTTTTGAGCAGCTCAAGGTGGCTATGACACAGGCTCCTGTACTGGCTTTGCCCAACTTCTCCTTGCCCTTTGTATTAGAAACGGATGCAAGCCAAACAGCCATGGGGGCAGTACTGATGCAGCAAGGGAGACCACTAGCATTTATGAGCCAAGCTTTAGGAAAAAAAAATCAGTCACTGTCCATTTATGAAAAAGAATTGCTATCTCTAATCACTGCTGTGGGAAAATGGAGGCATTACTTATTGGGATCTCATTTCATCATCAGAACCGACCATGAGAGTCTGAAATATTTGCTGGAACAAAAGATCACTACTTCCCTACAGCAGAAATGGCTTGCTAAATTGATGGGATTGCACTATGAAATCCAATACAAGAAAGGCAAGGATAATATAGTTGCAGATGCTCTTTCTAGAAGGCAAGGAGGTACTACAGGAAGAAGCAAGCAGGAAGGTGACAAGGAAATTCACTCTATATCTGCAATCAAACCTCTATGGCTGTCTAAGGTAGCAGAGAGCTACTCGGGAGATGACAAGATCAAAGAAATATTAACAGCTCTCGCAATCGAAGGCTCTAGTACACCTGATTACTCCTACCTTCAAGGGATTATCAGATACAAGGGGAGGGTATACATTGGAGTTACCACTGATCTTAGGAAGCAACTTGTTAGTTGTGTGCATGATTCTGCAGTTGGAGGCCACTCGGGCAATCAGGGAACATACCAAAGGTTGAAGAGTTATTTCTTTTGGCCAGGAATGAAAAAGGAAGTAGAAGCATATGTTCAGGCTTGTGACATCTGCAAGAGAAGCAAAAATGAGCAAGTTAGTTACCCAGGCTTACTACAGCCTCTCACAATACCAGAACAAGCTTGGCAACATATCTCAATGGATTTCATCGAAGGCTTGCCAAAATCCTTGAGACATGAGGTCATCATGGTGGTGGTGGTGGATAGGTTTACTAAATATGCACATTTCATATCCATGGGGTCTCATTTCACAGCAAAGAGTGTTGCACTAGTGTTCTTCGAACAGATCTATAAACTGCATGGATTGCCAGTGGATATTGTTTCTGATAGGGACAAGATTTTCACCAGTTTGTTTTGGCAGGAGCTTTTCCATCAGGTGGGAACTACCCTTAGTTTCTCATCCTCATATCATCCCCAATCTGATGGACAGACTGAGAGAGTAAATCGATGTCTGGAAACTTACTTGAGGGCTATGTGTTTACAACAGTCTGGCCACTGGAAGAGATGTTTGCCTGCAGCTGAGTGGTGGTACAACACTAATTTCCATTCAAGTTTACAGATGACACCCTTCCAAGCACTCTATGGTTATAAGCCAACACAGCTCTGCCTACAACCAGACAACACCCAAGTAGCTGCTGTGGAAGACTGGTTATCTGAGTGAGTGAATTGGAATACCCTATTGAAGGAAAACCTGCTGCATGCTCAGAACCATATGAAACAATTTGCAGACAGGCACAGGACCGACAGGGCATTTGCCGAAGGGAATTGGGTTTACCTGAAGCTACAGGCTTATAGACAAACCACTGTGGCTGTTCGAAAAAATTTGAAGCTGGCAGCTAAGTATTATGGACCCTATCAGATTGAAAAAAGGGTTGGAGCAGTAGCCTATAAACTCAAGCTGCCTTCAGGAGCTGCAATTCACCCTGTATTTCATGTTTCGCTTTTAAAACCCTCCACAAAAGGTGCTCCAGCTAGCACAATACTACCCCAGCCAAGTGAGGAAGGCTCTTTTGCTATCATCCCTTCCTCTATACTGGATCGCAGATGGATTGATAGGGGTGGACACAAAGTAGAACAGATTTTGGTACAATGGAAGGATGATGCAACGTGGGAAGACCTGTCAGTCATCAGGAGTCAATTTCCTGATTTCAATCCTAGAGACTAGGATTGTTTTTAGGGGAGGCAAATGTAATGATTCCGCAGGAAATAGGACAAAAATAGTTAACCAAATTCTGTTAGCCAAATACTACCTTGCTGGAATTGTTATAACGGCTACCACTTGCAGAAGTTGGTTATTGATTAGTTAGTAAGGAAGCTTTCTATTAATAGGCCAATGCTAATGTAAAGATGCATGCGATATTTGATCATTGAGAATACAACTTTCCCGCTACTTTCTATTCAGTCTGCTTCCCCCACTTTCCCTCTCAACCTTTCTCTCCATCTCTTTCTATATTTCTGTTCCTTAGCTGAATCAACCAATCCCCAACCATTACAGAGGGCTTCCAATTTTGATTGAAAGTGTTATTAGGTACTGAGGAGCTGTTTGATAAATATTCATTAATCACAATCACTATGGCTGTGATTAATTAGTTAATAGTAATAGATTTTTGTTAAAACTCATAGAGGGTTTGGCAACTAAAATTCATGTATGAGTTTTACACTTTTTTTTGTCTTTTTCCTCCTTAATTCATTTATTTTTTCACCACTCTTTCTTCTGGTATTTTTTTAGTCCATTACTTTTAACTAAAAGTCTGAGATACATGAGTAAGTAAATATTAATTCCTTACTAAAAAGTAATTACTCATAAAACCCATAGAATGGGCCATCATATCCATTAAGTTATTATAATTGACTTAATTAAACTATAAGTATTACGATGGTTAATTTTGAAACTCATTCCTTAAGACAAAACCTATTTACAAACACCCCTGAGATCACAATGGCTTCAGTCAATCCCTCTTGTCGCTCGTAATCTTTCACACTCAAAATTGTTCAAAATATTTGGTAGCAGTCTTCCACAATCAAAATTGTTCAAAACATGTGATTAGTGACATTCTAGATATACATCTCTAGTAAGTTAAAAAAAAAATTTTAAAAATCAGGGTTGCCTAATTTGCCTAAGTTCTTGACAACCTGCACGAATAATGATGAAGATGACAATGACGTTTTTCAGAAAATAGAAAACAGAAAGAACAAGATTCATGTGATTTGGTCATTCAAATCTAAGTTTACAGGTGGATAAGATTAATATTTCACCATCATGAAAAAGGATAATGCGTGTAGAGAGACGGCTTTAATAAAATAAATAAACAAGATATACAGAAGGGATGAAATTTGTTCATTAAGTTCTCTGGTTTGGAGATTCTAAATCTCTTCAAAGGCCATTTTTTGGTAGGAAACTTCGAAGCCATTAAAAGTGTTAAGTTGAAAATCTTTCAGCTAAAATTCCATGACAAAAAAATTAGGCTCAGATGATATCGATTTCATTTGCTTTTCCATTTTGATTTGGGTGGATAACTATGTAATGTGCAGGATGGAAAGCTATTCACCTTGTTTGTGCTGAAATTTATATGATCTCAAAGAAAAATTCTCAGTAATCAGAAGTGTTTTTATGTCGCTGATGTCTTAAACGACTTGAGCTCTTCAAACATGAAGTAAATAAAATATTTAAGGGAAAAATAAGAAAATTACTAAGAAACACGTACAAAAACAAACATATGTATACACATGGATATATGCGTGCATATACTTTATAAAATACAAACACATATGCATTTTTTAAATTTTCTTTTAATAAGAGAAAGATGAAATTTGAGAAACGAGAAGGATGATTTAGTCCTTCTCACTGTTATAAGTTGGATGATTCTTTTAAGTTGTAGTCCGTGGAGGCTACAACGGGAGGTGGATGATTTACTAAGATATCAGCAGCATTTTTGGGAGATTACTCACTGTTATAGAGAAGCGAACAAACCCGCAGATTATTTAGCCAATTGGGGGGCAAATGCGGGGCATGATAGAATCTTTGATTGCCAAGGTGAATTGCCGGCCGTTGTCTGTGGGGAGATTAAGTTGGATCGTTTGGGTTACCCTAATTTTCGTAGGAGATTTGTATGATTGAAGCAAATTGAGGAACTAATGCGCTGGCAAAAATGAGTTTTGGTTCAGTTCATCCATTCAGGGAAGGTGTCGAAACTACGTAGCTATCTGATTGGGTGACTTCGTACTTGATCGATCGATTTTTCCAAACTTTAGTAGCATTACAATGTTATAAACATTTGTCTTGTGTATTTTACTCTTGTATTTGGGCTTGTTGGCAGGGAGTTTCGTCCATTTACTAGGGGAAACTTTGTCAAAAATTTTATGAAATAAATAATTTTTATCCAAAAAAAAAGAGAAACGAGAAGGAAAAAGAGGCAATTAAAATCCAAGACTTCTAAATCTTGAAGTCTCAGCGTACATGTAGATAAACAAACGCAAACACACACACACATATGCTTTTAACTCAAAACAAAATTAATTGAGCTAACACTTTCCTTTTTATCATGACAAAACATAAGAAAAACACATAAGACATGAAAACAACATATTCCAATCAACCTATAAAAGTTACATAACAATCTAATAATCACTATGACTATGATTAATTAGTTAATAGCAATGAATTTTTGTTAAAACCCATAGATGTTTGGCAACTAAAATTCATGTACCGAGTTTTACATTTTTTCCTATTTTTGTCTTTTTCCTCCTTAATTAGTTTATTTTTTTTCACCACTCTCTCTATTTCTTCTAGCTTTTTTAGTTCATTATTTTTAATCAAAAGTATGAGATAAATGAGTAACATTGATTCCCTATTCCAATTAACCTTAATTAAACGATAAGTATCACTATGGTTAATTTTGAAACTCATTCCTAAATATAAAACCTATTTACCAAACACCTCCCCGAGAGATTCTCCGATCATAGTACTTTCAGTCAATCCCTCTTCTCAGTAGTAAACTTTCACACTCAAATTGTTCAAAACATGTGATTAATGACATTCAAGACATACATCTCGAGTAAGTTAAACAAAATAAAATAAATAAATTGCCTAAGTCCTTGCCACCCTGCACCAATAATGATGAAGATGACAATGAAGTTTTCCTGAAATAGAAAAGAAAAAGAACAAGATTCACGTGGTTTGGTCAGTTAAATCTAAGTTTATAGGTGGATAAGATTAATGGTTCACCATCATGAAAAAGGATAACATGTGTAGGAGAATATTCTAAAGGACCCAAGGTAGAAAGACGATTTTCAAAAAATAAACTAGATATATAAAAGGGATGAAATTCATGAAAGTATGTATGCCATAAAGACAATCACTTTTTAAGATTTTTTTTATATATATTTGAACTATTTATGTATTAACAAATAACATTTTTATCATATTGATTGCTTGTATATTTACACTTGTATGATAAAGTCCCTAGAATAAACTTAATCAATGAAATCGTAAGTGTTATGATGGTGAGGTTCATTTGATTAAATATAAAGTTTATTCTTAAATATCTCTAGTCAAAGTATTTACAAGAACGGGACATTGTTAACATGGTTAAACTAGCATATACTATGCCGTTTCCATTAAGGAAGTAGTAGACCTCATCTACTATACTATGTAAGACACATAAAATAGAATATGGGTGCTTGATAGTATAATCCAATTCCCTAGATTGATCTGTGTTAGAGATTTCTTTTGTGCTAAAAGAATTAATCTCTAGATGATGTTTTATGTAAGTGAGTCTTGGATTTAAAGTTATCATTGTGACGACCCGGCCTTCTCCTAGGGCATACTCTAGAAGTTAGCGGACTGCCTGCCTGGCTCTCGTCAGGACTCATTTATTTACATTAACTTCAGAGATAACATTTCTCATTAATCATCCAAACATCCATTCTTAATAGTTCTTAGTAAGACAAAAGCTTCGTCCATTACAAATTACAAAAGTAAATCATCCAAACGTTCATTCTTAAGTACATCACCCAAGTACATCACCAACTAGTGTAAAATATAAATCTACCCATTAAGAGATGCAAAATGCAAGTCTTATCATCAATATATAACATTAGACCTCCCAAAACACTCTAACTCTACTTGATCGTCCTTCAAACTTCAGCTCTTGTAAGGAAAACAAAGCTAAAAGGTTGAGCTAATGCTCAGTGAGGTTTCCATGCAAGCAACAATCAATAAACATTTAAACCAGATAAGCCAGTAGCAAAATTAAGCAATTAAAGAACACTTCACTGAATCAAGTAGAGAACACTTTACTAAACAATCACTTTTAAAAGGATACGGTGCTCGCATTAGAGCCACTTCAATGCACTACACACTCCACCAACTCCTCCTTATAACCTCCAAAACAATAAACACTTCCCTCACTTAGATGGTCATATCAATATCAGTAATCTGCTACTCCGTGGTAATACTCAAGCATACCAATACACTTACCCAAAGCTACCGTCCTATCCGACCAAGCCCTTTTGCTGGCTCGAATAATCCATTGAACAAAGGGTTTTGAGGCCCAATTCAGCCGATGTGGTAAAGTACACACTCACGGCTTACAGTCATGCACACTTGCAATAACATTTAGCCAATTACCAACCTTCAAACTCAACTAAGTCGAGTGCGATAAAGTACACCCTCGACAAGTCGAGGGAAAAAAAAAAGACTTAGAAGGCAAGGGACAATTGAGATACACTTTACAATGAATCACTTAGTAATATTTCATAATAAGCACATTTATCACATAATTCCACTTAAGTAAACATAAACAATTAGACACATAAATTCGGAAACACTCACCAAATATCCAAATAAATTACTCTTGAGCCTCGAGTTTGTTTCCTGGCTCACAGCTATTCCCTGAGATAAGTGTATAAGTCCAAAGTAAATATACAATTTGTAGATATTCATTTATTATTTATTACCCTATTATCGGAACTATTAAAATCAAGTTTGACTTTAAAATATAATATATTCAATATTTATTCTACATTTTATTTCGAAGCTTATTGACTTTATCATTTTAACTAAGAAATATACATATTTTTCAAGATTATAATTTATAAATATTTAAATTAGGGTTAAACCATTTTCTACTTTATATCCTAAGGTTAAAGTAAATAAACTTTTCATCCTTCCCTTTTTAATCCAAACCAATTCTAAGCTGCCTATGATTTGAGTTTTGTAGTAATTCATTAGTTTTCTAGTTTTAATTTTCTTAAATGCTCATAAGCGTAGTTTTACAACCAATTAGCTAGAATTCAAGATTTCATAAAAGTTTCATTTTTCTCTTCATCCGATCCCATAACAGGATTTCAGCTCAAATGTTCCTAAACCTATAATAAACTTCGCCTTTTAATTGCTTAAACTTTAGTCACCTAATAAACATTCCATTCAAGGTGATTACCTCATAATTTCCGCATGTTGACTGACCATATCATCTCCAAGATCTGTCATCTACAATCACAACCATTAACTGAGTTTTCTAGCAATGTATCAGTCCAATATTCAGTATATTTCCCTTAAATCTTTCCTTTCACTCTCATGTCCCAATTAGCCAGGTTAATTACATTTATTAAGCTACAAAGTAGCCTTGTACAGAACATGAAAAATTTTGCAGCTAACTTAGAGGATAAGACTGATCTACTATTCCTTCTGTCTCTTGGTCATGAGGTAATTCAACAGCACATCTCATAGCTTCCTTCATTTGTTTTAGTTTAACTCTACTTATTGAACCAGCCGTAGACATTAAACAACAGAGCAACCTTAGTTCTGTTAGGTTTTAGGGACACTATGCAGCGGAAAAATAAAAATTTTTTCCTAAAACTATCCAGGAATCACCCTAAATTTTACGTATGATGCATTAAAATGAGGGTTATAGGATTACCTTAATCCTTGCGGCGTCACCCTGTAGTGTTGTTGAGGATGGTCAGCCCTTGAGCAGTCCAGCCGTCTTGCCTCTACTGATATCCACGCTAGAGCAACCCTGGGTCGTCTCACGAACTATGTATTGAAGAGCAAGAAAAAGTTGCTAGCCCTTCTTGCTCTTATTCGAAGTATGTGACACTCACAGACTCTTCCTTTTGCCTTTTTTGGTTACCTTCACCCTCTAACCCATCCTCTATCTCTCCCTTAGGAGTTAAAAGGAGAGAGAGAGATAATAAGATAGAATGATGAGTCTTGCTGTCTGATTCAAAATCAAACGATAAGACTTCTCATCACACAAGACTCATCTATCAGTTATCTGACAAATAAGAGATAATCGTTCACTCTTATCTACTCAAATAGGCCTGGGATTTATTTTCTTTTAAAATTAAACCCCGATAATTTACATAGTTTTAATCCAGGATTAAATCTCTATTGCGTGTGACCCAATAGGTCCCGAATAAATTGGTAATAATTATGGTTTAATAATTAGATAAAATAAATGACTTTATTTTATCATAACTTATAATAAAACATCAATCCATAATTCTAGACCATGAGCGGTGTCTAGCAACACATCGCGATTGCCCAATTCCTCGGAATTAGTCAAGGGAATTTGACCTAACCTTTCCATGAAAAATTACCATGTAATTATTATCCTTTAACCAAAGATATCCAATTAGTCAGGAATGAGGAATAAGTGTCAATTCCCTGATGACTAATTAAGTTTTTCTAGTTCCCGAAATTTACCCTGAATTAGGTTAAATTGAAGACATTCTTCAATTTATCTAATAGTCGACTTTAGGGTTAATTTTCTACTAGTGGCCATCCGAATATCAACTCCTTCTATCAGAGTAATAAATTCTATCTTGATCACCCATTTTCTTTACGTGCTTCACACTACATCCAACTTCTACACTTTAAGGTACTCATGAAAAGTAACAAGTAATTAGAATCAAAATGTAGTGATTCACACTCAAGATACTATGGTGATCTCAAGTCGTAGGATCACTTACACAATTTTTCACTAGAAATACACCATTGGCACTAGATAGATATCCTAACGGGATCTCTAAATGGATCACTCCAATGCATTTGAACTCTTCAAATCATCTACACATTAGCCTAGATATCTTCATACCATGGTTGATGAGAACAACCAATAATTACCTTAATCAGAGGCTAACTGTGTACTAGTTTTACCGTACTAAAGATGTCCTATTTCATTAGTACTATAACTAGGGAATTCTAAGAATATTACTATAAATGCGATTGATAGCTCATGGTCACCAACTCTTGTGACTACCATCACATCAGTAAATATTCTAAGGACTTTATCGGTTATAACTAATATTTAACAGATAAATAAGAAGTTATTAAAATACAAAACATATAATAAGGAATGCATAAAATAAAACAAATACATTGTTTTAGGGCATACACTCCAACGAGTTCTACCTGTGGAAGTTCACGGAGCCAGAAATTAAAAGAAAGGCTGCTCTACAAGCTGATTTCCTTCCCTTTTTTTTTCTATCATAGCAAATTGTACCAGCTTCCTTTTGTCAAATTTTAGTTAAGCTTCCTGAAGTTTTCTGATTTCCAAGGCACCTATCTGTTAAGGTAAAGAATTAACATATCTCATGCGGTTGTTAGTAAGTGTTTCCAATATATTAACAAGAAGTTGCATCTTCTGTTTCATTTCCTCGGCCAACCTATCTGCAGTAAATTGAACTCATTCTTCCTTCAATGTTCATTTTAGTTTCTACTTGTTTCTGTCATGCTCGATGAAGTTAAGATGCTTTACAATACATTACAGCTTAATACGAAATTTAAAACTAAACTTTGCAGAAGACAGCTAGAGTTTCTTCACTTCTTTTCTCTCGGATGAAGCTATAAGGATTCTAGCAGGTTTCTTTCTTTGTTTTCAACTCAAAGTTTCAGCTTTCACAAGTTTCTATAGCTAAAATTCACTTAATGGCTTCCATTTTTCCATTGATAACAAGCTGCAATTCATTTAGCCATCTCTCAGTTCCCACAGATTCAGTCTAGCTTCAATTTTATTCCTTCATCAGATTTTTCCTCAGTTAAAACTTATATTTCCTTGCTAAAAACTAACATGCAGCCCATATATTCAGTTATACACTGTAAATAAAAGAAGGTTACAAAGAGTTTTACCTTTTTCCTTTAAGTTTTAACGGTTGCAAACTGCTCTCAGACATTGATTCCAAATTTCGTTTATTCTAATTTGTATGTATCTTGGAAAATTTTCCTACATTGGTCTAGTAGAATTTCACACATTTAGCTTTAAGGAAAATTAATTAGTCATGTAACTTATTTAACTATATAATATATTCAAATGGCTCAAATTACAATATGCATATCATATGTTTATTTGATTCATATAATTTTTTTTACACTATTCTAGGATATTTCTTTTTTTTTTTTGACAAACGATAATATTTTTATAGATATTAACACTTGATAGTACAAGGGCTAATTACAAAAAGGGGTAACTACCCCCATATCTTTCCTAGCTAAAGCTGAAAGCCAAGTTGGGAATGTACCTTCCCATTCAAAACTTCTAGTTGCCTTGACTGCGAATTGAGCCAATTCATGGCTACAACTATTAGCAGTTCGGGAAACAAAAGAGAAAGTGCAACTTTCAAATCTTTTCTTCAAGACATCATTGTCATCCAGGAGTGTTTGGAGTCTACATTCCTGAACATTGTCCGTATTGATGAGGCTCACAACATACTTGCAGTCAGATTGGACTTCTATGTTTGTCCATCCTGCACCTTGAGCCATTTCCAGCGCACCTCTGATTGCTAGAGTTTCCTCTGTGGCTGCTTCCCCTTTCCTCCTCTCAGTAATTCCCTTCGCTTTCACTATCGCCCCATACCAGTTCCTTGCAATGATCCCCAATCCTGATCTGACCATTTTAGCTGAAATTGCTACGTCTGTGTTGATCATCATTGTTCCTTCCTTAGGAGGCTCCCATCGCTGCTGGACCTGTCTTTCCATTTCTAGACTTGAATTTGCTCTTGTGTCTGTTTCATACGCTGCCTCATACTCGATCCATTCCTGCTGTGCCTTGTCTATTATTGCTTTTGCATCCACTAACTCACTCTAGAATGTTAACTTGTTTCTCGATTTCCAGATTTGCCATAAGAGGTTCACCGTAAGCCTGATTCTATCTACTCCTTGTGTCTCCTTTGCTGATTACGTCACAGCTTCCCACCATCTCCACAAGTTACCTTGTAGTGCAACTAAGCCCTCCCACCTTACAGGAGCTAACTTCCATATCACTTTAGCTTTTGGGTAGAAGAAGAAAATATGCTCAATGGTTTCCGTTTCCTCCCCACAGCAGTGACATATCTTGTTACTGATTCCAAATCTCTTGTAGAGAGCTTCATTTGTGGCCATTCCATTTTGCAGACATCTCCATAAAAAATGTTTCAGTTTCATCTTAACGTTTAGGCTCCACAATCTTTTCCATACTGTGTGCTTTCTAATTTCCCAACTAGTTTCCGGATCAGATGCAAGTCTTCGATTCATCATTTCACTTTGCTCCTTTGCAACAACATATCCAGTCTTCACAGTGTAAATCCCAGACTTGCTATAATTCCAAAACAATCTGTCTTTTCTATTAGATAAACTAAGGGGGATATTAGTAATGTGATCCACATCAACAACATTAAACCAGTGCTTCAAGAGATCATTCTTCCACTTTCCTCCCTCTATTAGCTCGTGGACAAACTCGAGCTGACATCCTATTGGTTTAACTGTTGTTACTCTTCCATCAACCAAGCCAGGTATCCATCTATCATGCCAAATTTTCACTGACCTTCCATCTCCCACTCTCTTCCATAGCCCCTGTTGAAGTAGTTCTCCCCCCTTGTGCATGCTTTTCCAGCACCAAGAAGCATTGTTTGGTGGTTGTTGTCCTAACTAGTCATCCTCTTTCATATACTTAGCCTTCAGGACTTTGCTTACTAACAAATTTGGATTGGTAACAATTCTCCAAATTTGTTTTGCAAGCAGAGCCATATTGGAGGCTTCCAGGTCTCTAAAACCCATCCCCCCTTCCCTTTGACCTCTAAAAGTTTACTCCACCTAACCCAATGTACTTTTTTTTTTCAGATTCCCCACCACCCCACCAGTACCTTGCGATTCTAGCACTAATGGCCTTGCACAAACCTTTGGGTATTTTAAAGCAGGACATAATGTATGTAGGCATAACCATAATGACTGATTTGATCAAAACCTCTTTACCCCCTTGGCTAAGCAACTTTTGTTTCCATCCTTGAAGTTTACTACTAATATTACTCATCAAATACCCAAAAACCTGGTTTTTAGCTCTCCCAATGGTAATCAGAAGACCTAGATATTTACCACTATGAGCTTCCCTCATATTGTCCAACACCTCACTAATTTCCCCTCTAAGTATCATGGGAGTATTTCTAGTAAAAAACATGGCAGATTTGTCAAACTTTATCACCTGTCCAGTTGCTTTGCCGTAAAGCTAAATTATCTCCTTGATCTTCTGAGCTTCTTGTTTGCTAGCTTTACAACACAAGAGGGAGTCATCTGCTAAAAATAAATGAGACACCATGGGGCTGTCTTTGCAGATTTTTATACCAGTTAGATGCTTATTATCCACAGCTTTCTTGAGTAAATTTGAGAGCCCTTCAGTACATATGATAAACAAATAAGGAGATAGAGGATCTCCTTGTCTAATCCCTTTGGAAGGTTTGACACATCTCACCTTTTGTCCATTCAAATTAAAGGAGTAAGAAACAGTGGAAATACAAGTCATGATCCATTGAACAAAAGTAGGACAAAAACCCATGTGCATCATAATTCTACCAAGAAATTTCCACTCCACTCTATCAAAAGCTTTAGACATATCAAGCTTAATGGTCATGAAGCCTACTTTGCCAGATCTCTTGCTTTTCAGAAAATGTAAAAGTTCATGAGCAATGATAACATTGTCAAGAATTTGTCTGCCTGGAACAAAAGCAGATTGAGATGGACTAATGCAGTGTTTAAGAACTTTTTTCAGTCTATTAGCCAACAGCTTGGAAATGGTTTTGTACAAAACATTGCATAGACTAATAGGTTTGAAATTAGTTAGCATCACAGGGTTATCAACCTTGGGGATTAGGGAAATGATGGTCTCATTAATAGACTTAAGGAGATTACCCGTATGAAAAAAGCTAGTAATGGCATTGACAATATCAACTTTGATTATGCTCCAGTATGTTTGAAAAAAACACGGGGACATACCATCAACTCCAGGAGCTTTGTTAGGAAACATAGAGAAAATGGCTTGTTTGATCTCCAACTCGTCCACAGGTTTAATCAACTGTGCGTTCATGAGATTGGAAATAGTGCGCGGTATGCCTTGTAGCACTTCATCAAATTCTGTTGGGTTATTAGAGGTGAAGAGCTCCTTATAGTGTGTACACAATTCTTCCTCAATTTCCTGTCACTCCTACAATTCTTCCTCAATTTCCTGTCACTCCTACAATTCTTCCTCAATTTTCTGGTCACTCCTACACCACTCCCCATCAGTTTTCTGGAGGATGCTGATCCTGTTTCGTTTCCTTTTAGCCATGACACTTTGGTGAAAGTAAGTAGTGTTTTTGTCCCCCTCCCTGAGCCATCTACTTCTTGATTTCTGGCTCCAGTATAGCTCCTCGTCCTTATAGGCTTTGCTTAACTGAAGCTTCAAGGTTGTAATGACTCCCTTATTGCACCGCTCACCCGCCTCTCTTGTTGCCTTCAGTTGCTCCTTTATCCCCTGGATTTTTGCCTTTGCATTACCTTTGGCTGTCCTGTTCCAATCGATCAATGCTAATCTGCACTCCTTAATTCTTCTCACTACTTTAAACATTCTGGATCCATGTTGTTCTCTCCCCCAAGCTGTTTTAATTACCATTTCAGATGCGTTGTCTTTTGCCTATTTTTGGTCGAAGAAAAACCTTCTTTTACCTCTCCTTTGTTGCGGGTTTGTGTCTACCATAAGGAGGCAGTGATCAGATGCCTCTTTTTCAATATGCTCACAAGTCACATTTTCATGTAACTGCATCCATCCAACACTCCCTAAACATCTGTCCAACCTCTCCTTTACCTCCCCTTCCCCGTCCCATGTATTACTCCATGTCCAAGAGACCCCTACAAATCCTATATCCACCAGCTCATTCCCAGAAATGAAGTTATTAAAGTCCCTAAAGCTACCCTCGGATCTTTCTCTCCCTCCCCATTTCTCTCCATTAGAGCAAATATAATTAAAATCACCCATAACAGCCCATTTCTCACCCCATTCCCTCTTTTTTTCCTCTATTGTTTTCCATTGATGTTTCCTAACTCTATCCTCCGTACTTGCATAAATTCCTACCAGCCACCAATCATCATTTGTTTCCTTCTCTACTACCCTCGCTGCAATGTACCAGTCAGAACCTTGTACATCCAACAGTACCACATCATCCTTCCAAAACAAAGCTAACCCCCCTGCTCTGCCTTTAGGATTCACAACAAAGCTATTCTCAAAATTAACTCATTTTTGAATTCATATATCTTTCCTGGTTTTTTGTTTCACTCAAAAACGTGATATTAGGAGAGTGGAGGTGAAGTACCTCCTTCAGTTGGGGAATTGTCAAGGGGCCTCCTGCACCTCGACAATTCCACACCGCCACCTTTATTGTGTTGGTGGAGGTATTGCGGGGCTAGCCTCCAATTCCCCTCCCTGTTGGGTAGCATTTCCGTCCCTTTTTACCAGCTTGTGTTTTGAACCTTCTTCAAAGTCGTCCTCCATGAGATCCAGCTCTTGTTTATCATCCTGCATTTTCCTTTTTTCTCCAAACCTGCTCACTATCCCACTATCTGTTATGTCTCTTAAAGGTACTCTTTTATTCTGCAAACTCCTCCTCTATTTCCCCCCTTGTTTGTTTTCATTAACTGGTGATCGGCACCCATTCTTTCCAGTTTCAGCAGCATGAATTATCATACCCCCTTATTTAGTTTTGTCCTTCACCTCCTTCTCTGGAGAAACCTCGACCACCATGTCCACCGGACTATGATCGTCCTTCCTGTTCTTACCTGTCCCCAGGTCCACTATCACCTTACATATTTCTATATTTTCCTTTTCTCTTGACTCTTTTCCCTCTAAATGTTTTCCCCTATCCCCATCCCCCTTTTCCACTCTTTTTTCCAGCTTATTGTTTTCTCTCAGAATCTCTCTCCATTTGCTCTCAATTACTTCCTTTTTCTGGTCACTATTCTTACCCACCTTATCACTCCCTCTACTACCCGTATCAATCATTCCCCCAGAACCTTTCTCCCTAGCTGCTCCAGCCTTAATTCCAGATTCTTTATTCCCCACAGATACCATCATACCCCTTTGTTTTACCTCTATTTCCGTCCCTTTGTAAACTCTCAAGGGAGATGCCATAATGTTCTCTGCTCTCATCCAAGCACCATATTGACCTGCCCTACCAGACTGCCCATCCTTCCTTTCCCCATTACAAGACTTGTCCCCGTGGCCTATTATCCCACAATTATAGCAAAAGTCTGGACATTGCTCATATTTAAACTCCACCCAGGTGTTCACTCCTTCCAGCATCACCAAGGTTCCTCTCGGGAGGGGTTGTAGTATATCAACCTCTGCCATTATCTTCATATGCCTGCCTTCTTTCCCCCTCCCCTGGTGGACAAATTACCTCTCTTACTGATCTAAAGAGTTTCCCTAACTTAAAACCCACTGTTCTACACAACCAGTGGACTGGAAAATTCCAGATCTGTACCCATAAGTAAGCATATCTAAAGTAGTGGAGCTTTCTTTCACAACCCATCTCCCATTCTTTTATCACTAGGACCTGATTGTCCAGAATCCACGGCCCTTCCACCAGCACTTTTTCACGGTCATTTTCATTTTCAAACTGGAATTGAAAGAGGTTAGGTCCTAGCTCAGTTACAGCCATGTTTCTGCGATACCCCCAAGCATGGTTGGTAAAGTTTTTAACCCCTGTGAAATGTGCCACCTTATCACCTATCACCCTTCCAACTAGGCTCCTACTACATTCTTGCATACCCTCTCTAACATCATCCGAACAGAGATCTACCCCTTCCAGCTCTGTTGTAGAGAGCTCGAATTTGCCGAAAGCACGAGCTAACTCCTCCTCCATCTACTAGAAATCCAGTTACTTGACACCACCTTTGCACTATTTCCTTTCGCAGAACTCCAGTTGCATAAACCTGCAAAACAGAGTAGAAGAAAACAAGGTACGGGAAAGCTTAGGAAACCAAGTACAAGCTGAAAAACCAAACAAGACCTCTACCCAACCCACTCAGATTCTTCTTACACACACACCGACATCCTCTACGGTTAGCATCCTTCTATAGTTCCCGGGATCATGACTATTTTCGCACCAGAAAAACAGAGGCATTTAATTTAACCATTTATTTGTTGTATATAATATTTCTAATGATAAGTTAAATATAATGAAATAAATTCGAAGTATGCACATAAATTTCCGAGTTCTCACAATCATGGTACCTTGAGTATGGATAGTTGTACTTTATTTGTAATATGATTGCTCCTGTACAAGAGAATCCTCACATCATTAGCATACGGGTATGTATTTGAAGTATGGAAAGATAGTGAATAATTTAATTTACCACCTCTTATGGAAGTGGAGTTATCTCATTAATGGCTACTTAATTATAAAATATAGCTCAAGTAATCATAATACTAAGTGAATGAGTCTTAGGCCCCATTTGGAGTTACAGTGCTTTTGGTAAACAAGTACTTTTAGGTGTTAAAAGTATTTTTAAAGTGTTTGGTTAACATCATCCCATAAAATTAGGAGTAGAGCTTTTGGTGTTAAAAGCATTTTTAGCAAAAGCTCAAATTTGGTGCTTTTAGAGTAGCTTTTGTAATTTAAAAATAAAATATCAAATTTAATCATTTTATCCTATATTCTGAATCAAATAAAGAGATAAACACTTATAAAAATTTTCAAATTACACATTATCCAATAAAATAAGTATTTATTGAATTATGTCTCCAAACAATATATTTAAAGTACTTAAGTAGTTGAAAAGTACTTTTATTAAAAGCTCTACTAGGGAAATACTTTTCAATAAGCTACTACTACCCCAAATGGGCCTTTAGAAAAGTGTTTTTAAGTACTTGTTCTTTTCGAGTTATATTTTGGTGCCAAAAAGAACATTTATCGCATAATGGAATTGGCATGACTCATTCCATGTTTAATGTGAGATAAGTATATTAAAAGAATATTGATTACATGGTAAATGCTCATTAAAAGGTAAAGTCATTCACTTGACTTTTCTAATTCTTATTAAAAGGTAAAATTAAGAGGATTTTTAATTTATGTAATTCTTATTAATTAAGAACTATGACTCGTTCTTATTGTCAACGTGTTTGAGAACCTAACGGGCCACACACATTAAGAATTCCTTTAGGTGGATTAAATGAATTTCAAGTAGAGATTTGAAAGACAAATTTTATAACTTATAATTTAATATGTGAGACAAATTAAACTTGAGGGACTAATGTTGCAATTGTAGTTGAGTCTTCCAATACAAGGAGTTGAATTGGGGTAAGGAAACCAATTCTTTAGGAATTTAGTTTTTGGTTTTCCATTAGAATTGGGTCAACCTCTTTATTTATATATACCCTCTTACACTTTTGCTAGTTAGACAAGTTCCACACACAATTTGGTGAGATTTTTGCAAGAAATTTTGAGAGAAAAATAGGTCATAATTTCCACTAGAAAGGAAAGGAAAAATTGGTCCTTTTCTCTCTCTCTTGGCTGAAACCCTAATTGTGAATTAGGGCAAATTTTTCTCTTCCATCTTTTGTGTGTGATTGTCTAAGAATCAGGTAGCACTAAATCTAGCAGAAGCTAATTTGACCTTGGAGGTTCTAGCTAAAGAGTTAGTGTGGATCACCTTTAAAGGCCAATCATTTGAGTAGTTACGTGGATCTCTCGCCACCCTCTGCAATAAATGCTCCTATTGTTTGTTTGTTTCTTCATTAATTGAGATAACATACTCGAATACCCTTCTAGTTGCATGTGATTTATCAAGGCTAAATGTCCTTTGAGGAATAAAAAATTTTAATCTTTCGCTACTTTTATCCCTATGATTCCTTACAATTCGCTCATTAAGTTCTCTGGTTTGGAGATCCTAAATCTCTTCAAAGGCCATTTTTTGGTAGGAAACATTTCCAACTTCGAAGCCATTAAAAGTGTTAAGTTTGGAAATCTTATAGCTAAAATTCCATGACAAAAAAATTAGGCTCAGATGATATCCATTCAATTTGATTATTCATTTTGATTTGGGTGGATAACTATGCACTATGTAGGATGATAAGCCATCCACCTTGTTTGTGTTGGAAATTTATATGATCTCAAAGAAAAATTATGAGTAATCGAAAGTGTTTTTATGTGTCCGATGTTTTAAACAACTTGAAGTACCTTACGATTAATTAAACTCATCAAGCATGAAGTTAATAAAATAAATAAAAGAAAAAACTCATCAAGCATGTGTGTATATATTCTTTCAATTCAGTGAATTAATTGAGCTAACAATTTTCCAATCAACCAATAGAAGTCACTCAATAGTCTAATGGTATCCAATCATATAAATCTGCAACAGTCATTCCAAATAAACTTTAACAATTATCCCAAAAGCAACAAACCCAAGGTCTTAATAGAATTACATTTAGAGTCAAGTAACCATGCAATCATAAGAAAAGGGGAAAAAAGTCAAGGCAATCGCTCCTATAGTAGGTAATCCTCCTTCTTCTCCCCCTAAAAAATCTAGCCCTTTTCCTATGCATTTGCCTAATTATTGCTAGTGCATCCAATTAGATTGGATACTACAATATTGTACAAGTGTGAGGATCATTTTTCACAAGATTCTTTTTAGTGGACAACTAGGTAATGACTCTCAGGAAGCTGGTTAAGTTTTTCCATGAAATGTTTGAATTATGGAACATCAGGTGAAAAGTACTTGCAAAGTGGTAGGCATTTTTCTTTCCCTCTGGGAAATTGTTCAAGCATGTCTCTCAAGGCATCTAAAGCCAAGTTTGCAATTTCTCTAAGGTTGTCAATGGTTGAGTTTGAGATAGTAGGTGGAATGTTGGCAAAATAAACCAAATCTAAAAGTTTCTATTTATTTATTTGCTAGTTTTATTGGAATCAGATTTTTAGTAGTTGTGTTAATTAGGAGTTTGTGTTTTATTTGATAATTTTTCTGTAAGTGATTTCTTATTTTGTAAGTCTTAGTAAGTTATAATTAGGGATTAGTTGAGGTATTTTTGAGAGTCCAAGAGAGTCTAAGAGCATCTGTAAGTTTTTATAGTAGTGTGACTTTCTTCCGTCGTTTGAGATTTCAATAATAGTGTGAATTATTTATTTTCTTCTCTCTCACATAAATATTTTGAGTGATTATTTTATCCTTTCAATTCAACCCTACATGTTTTGACTATTATTGGAACCCTAAATTTTGAGTTCAACATGGAAGAGGCTATGGTGATGGTTGTTTTTGAGGTATTGCTCGATCAACCCTGCCACCACCTTTTCTCGCTTCTCAAAAATTTACCAAATTATTAGGGATTCAATCCTAACAAATTGGCATCAGAGTTGGGCAATCTTGATTAATTTCTTATTTCTAGTACGACAACAAAAAATGTTATATCCAAATTTTTTAGCAGAGTACTAAACTTTGCGCTATGGCCCCTTAAGACGCAAGCAATATTGATTCGGAATGGATTGAATTCACTACCCAAAAAGCACTATTACTGGTGATTTTGTTCTTTAACAAGGCTAGGAACTATTAGAAAAAGTGTTATTTTCATGACGAATTATAGGTCTTCAATTAAAAAAGATAATATTTAACAAATTTAGATTGTCATAAAAAAATGCACTTAGTTGTCACAAGAAAATTGAAACTTTGCACTCTCCAATTTGAGCTAGATATCGGGAATTTTATACTTACAAACATTTTATTTTTTAAAAATTTTGGTAATTAATCAACTTACAGTAATGAGAATGCTATCATGAATACTACAAAAAATTTCTAATATGTCATCACAAAATGTATAGTTCCCTTCTTATTTTGCTGGGAATGAAAAATGCACGAGAATGATGTGAAGTTTATCAACTCTTTTTTTTTCATGTAACTATGATGTCTAATCCTTATTCTCATGCATATGCTTTTTTTCTGTAAATGTAGTACTATGCGTTGTTGATACTTATAATGAGATCAAGAAAAGAAAAGGCTAATTGCAAAACGCCTTGATTCTTTGTAAATCAATTCAAAGAACATGTCCTTGGTCCGTTAAGCAAGTATTTCAAAGAGCCCTGCCAAGCAAGTATTTGATCGTCTGCAATTCCGAGTTAGCAATTGCTGCCAATTGATCTACCAATTGCTGCCGATCCTGCTCTTCCTTTCTTACCGAAGAAAGTAATTTTGTTGACACGAAGATCAATTCATCAAAAGTGGGTACATGGCTTCATCTATTCAACTCTGCACGTCAACTGCTTGACGAAATACCCAGCCGAATTTGAAGTTGGATTCTTCACTTATTCTTCAAAGAAGCTACCTGTGGTAATTTAATTTAGCCCAAAGCAGAATTTCTTTCCAAGTAAGATCGATGATAGTGGTTAGGAAGATAGACTACATGCCAACTGTTTGACGAAAGATCCTGCCCAATTTGAAGTTCCTTATACCACTTTGATGATTCATGGCTGCCCTTCACTTCTCAGCTGAGGGGCAAAGTATGTCCCCATAACCGAAAAAATCCTTCTCCCAACTCTTCTCACAGCCGGCAGAGTCCACTATCCAAATTCGGCCGACGACATTGTACAAGGGTGAGGCTGCGGTTGTTTTCTCTAGAGAAGATGCGGACAGGCTTGCGGCACCGTTTCAATGGGCTTTGGTTGGGAAATTCTCTCATGGATGACCTACTTTAGAAGAAATTCGCAAGTTCTTTGCAACATGAAATCTAAGAGATCACATTTCTATTGGGTTGATGGACTATAGACATGTTTTGATTAAGTGTTCAGCTGAGGTAGATTTTAACAGGATTTGGATGAGAGGGGTTTGGCAATTGGAAAAATTTTCGATGCGAGTATTTTGTTGGACTAGAGAATTCCACGTGCATAAAGAATCGTCTTTGGTTCCGGTTTGGGTGAATCTACCGACTCTGCCAATACATTACTTTGATAAACATTCTTCGTTTTCCATTTTATTTCCAGTCGGCAGACCTTTATTTCTGGATTCGGCTACGGCTGCTGGCACAAGTCCTAGTGTGGCTAGGGTGTGCGTGGAGGTTGATGTAGCGAAACCAGTCGTTTCGAGAGTATGGGTAGCTGTCGAAGGGGAAACAGGTTTTTGGCAAAGAATTGTGATAGAAGATATGCCGTCGTATTGCTCTACTTGTTGCCATTTGGGTCAATCACTTGAGGAATGTAAGAAGAGCTCGTCTGAATTTACGTCTCGGCATCAAGCTCATCAGCACATGCATTTGCAGCGCCATGCTCAGGTGGTTGCTCCTGTGTGCAATCCATCTGTTAATGGGAATAAGGAAAATGATGTTATCGCAGTTGCTCCTACGAAGGATGGCTCCGAGGCTTTCAGAAATAGGACAGCAGTTGCAGTGGAAAGGACAAATCTTACTGGGTCGGATGTGCTAGGTGCCACAACCGATCGGCAGGAGGCTGACCATAGTTGTTCCGATGATATTGCACTTGTTGCTAAGATGGGTGGAGAAACTGAGACGTTGGCTTCTGCTGGACATGGATATCAGGTTACATGTGATGGGGCAGATGGGTCTTTGGGAGGGGAGAAACACGAAATTCATGCACAGCTGGTGACTGAAAAGGGGCATGATTGTGATGAAAATCTGGCTTTAACAAAGCAATTTTTGGCCGAGAAACAGCAGTCTATGGCTGCGGGAACTGCGTTGGAGAGCTTTTTTGTCGATTTGCATGGGGAGAAGGATGGGGTTCACAGAGACCATGGGGAGATTGAAACTGGTTTGTCAAATATTGCAGGCAATTTATCTCCGAGGATGGTTGTCCAACAAGCAAGAGTGATGGAGTCGTCAGTGTCGGCTTTGAACATTGATCAATCTGTGGTGACACCACGAGATTTCAAACAAGCAAGGGGGAAAGGCGTGCGTGCTCATTTTCTGTCTGATAGACAACTACGGTCTGCAACATCATCCCAAAATTCTTTCCAGGTTTTTTCTCATGATTAATGGCATCTTTTGGAATATTAGAGGGGTGGCTAAAGCCGCTAATCTAAGAAGATTGATCAAATTAATAAGGTTACAGCATATTAAGTTTGTTGTTATTTGTGAGCCAAAGTTAGATGTGTCTAAAATTGAGTCTATTCGGTTACGTTTATTATTTGATTTTGTGTGTGTCAATCATTCGGGTGACATTTGGGTTTTCTATAGTAGTCCTTTTGTGTGTTCGATCATTGGTAGTTCAGATCAGCATATATCTATCTCTGTTCAATATCCACTACCACCAGGTTCAATCATCATGTCATTTGTTCATGCAAAGTGCACAGTAGAGGAGCGGAGGTACTTATGGCGCAACTTATTAGCTGATAAGCCTAATTCTCATCCACGGTGCATTGGGGGTGATATTAATGTCATAACGGCGCCGCATGAAAAACGTGGGGGTCGTCCGTTTGCTATAGATGAGGGAGTGGAATTGGTGTCATTCATGGAAGAGGCTGGGGTTCTTGATGTAGGTTTTTCAGGATCTAGCTTCACATGGTGCAATAATCGGAGAGGTAGAGCTAGAATTTTGAAGAGGTTAGACAGACTTCTAATCAATGGGGCATGTTTGGAACTTTCCGCAGCCATTTTCGTTACTCAGTTGGCGAGACATCTCTCGGATCACGCACCATTGAAGATTTCGTTTGTATCTCGGTTAGATAATAAGCCACGGCCTTTCCGTTTCTTGAATGTCTGGACGGCTAAACCAGAACTTTTGGAGGTGATTTGAAATGCCTGGGTTCAAGAAGTTAGTGGGTCTCCCTTCCGGGTTTTATGTTCTAAATTATTGGCAACGAGGAGGGCTATTCAGGCTTGGAACAAGTACAGTTTTGGAAATATTTTCGAAGCTGTTCAAAAGACGGAAGTTGCGGTACAACTAGCAGAGGAAGTAGCAGATCAAGATGATACCGAGGAGAGCCAAGTTGCGCTCAGGAAGGCTCAGGCGGAATTACGCTATGCTTTATCCATTGAAGAGCAGTTTTGGAGCCAAAAGGCTTGAGTCAAATGGCTTCATCATGGAGATCGTAACTCAAGGTATTTTCATGCGGTGGTGAAATAGCGACGGGTTCAAAGAATGATACATAGAATAAAAAATTTCAATGGTGTTTGGGTGGATGAAGATGCTGATATAGCAGGTGAGGCAATAACATATTTCTCTAATCTTTTCTCGGGACCTTCGGTGGCTACTTCCGATATGTTGTATCTCATTCCACCCACGATTTCGGGGGAGGATAATAGGATGTTGGAAGTGATTCCTTCTATAGAGGAGGTTCATCAAGTGGTGAGATCAATGGATGGAGACAATGCAACTGGTCCGGATGGATTCACGGGTACATTTTATACCTTTGCATGGGAAGTTATTGCTCAGGATGTCTACAATGCTGTAGTCAGTTTCTTTTGTGGAGTAGAGTTGCCTCAGTTCATGTAAGGCCCGAAGACAACCAATGAGACAGTTGATAAGAAAGCACAAGTGCTTGTGAGTAGAAGAGATAAACAAATTAAAGATCATAAACGTAACAATAAGTAAATAAAAAGGAAAGAGTTGCAAACCAATTAACTACCCAACTCCTCTTGAGCTTGTAGATTAATTGAGACAAGCTACTTCAAGTTGATGAATTATAATCACTCTTGTGTACAAAGGAAGGTTCACCTCCTCCTTGCCCCGATCTCCACTCGGTCAAGCCAGGACGTTTTACTATCCCTCAGGACAACCCTCACAGAGCTACACTCATGAAAGATTCACTCACAAATGAAAAGCTTACAATGAACCTCACACCACTAAGACTACAAATCTAGCTTTGGAGACTATTTTCTAGCTAAAATATCTCTTGAGATCTTGTAAACAAAGTGTGCAAAAGTTATCTGAAGTATCTGACCAACCACTATTTATATAGGACCAAGAAAATGCCTCATTAAAGCATCCAACGGATAGAAAGTAGCTGAATAGTCAACTAGCCGTTGGGGACGTCGGACGTCCGACAGATTAAACACCGTCCGATCCCATCGTCCGAAAATCAGCCAAGTTGTCGTTCGGACGTCCGATGGTATTTTATCGTCCTAGCTTCTGTGTCCGAACGTCGTCCAGAGAGTTATCAAATCTTCGTGGAATTTTTAGGACGTCCGATGAGATTGATGTACGTCCGAAGCATGCGTCCGATCCTTCAGGACGTCCGATGCTTCCTTACGAGCGTCCGACAGAGTTTCCTTCTTGATGTTCTTCATCCTTTCGGACGTCCGATCATGACTATTTGAGCGTCCGACAGCTTCAGCATACTTAGTCCCCTTTCAATTGCACTTGTTCATGGAATCAAACAACTTCAAAACTGAAAGTGTATCTTGAAGAAATATTAGTATCATCCATTTGTTTTGTAAACATCAAAAGATAGGGATCAAGATCAACAGTTCATCACTTCTACCTCCATTGTGCTGATTCCTAAGGTTTCAAACTCCCAAGATTTTTTTCGATTTAGGTCAATTAGCCTATGCAACTTTATTAACAAGTTGTTATCCAGAATCTTGGCTGATAGAGTGGCTGGTGTCTTGCCAAGAATTATTTCCCCCAGCAAATAGGTTTTGTGAAGGGCCGGAATATAACAGAAAATTACTTGCTAACTCAAGAGATCGTGTCGGGTATAGGCAAAAAATCTAAAGGTGGCAATATTATCCTGAAGTTAGATATGTCTAAAACTTATGATAGAGTGTCTTGGTGCCATATTATTGGTGTTCTGTGGAAGTTTGGCTTCGGGGAGCGATTCATAGATCTGGTATGGCAGTTACTGTCTAACGTTTAGTTCTCGATCATTATTAATGGGTCTTCACATGGTTTCTTTAAATCTACAAGAGGTTTACGGCAGGGTGATCCATTATCGCCGGTGCTATTTATTATAGGTACTGAGGTTATGTCAAGAGGTTTGAACAGCCTCATGGTCAAATCGGATTTCTTGGGATTCAAAGTCCCACATGGGTGCCCTTCTATAACTTATTTGGCCTTCGCGGATGATGTGCTTATATTTGCGAATGGCTCCTCCTCCTCCTCTTTGAAAGACATTATGCAGGTATTAGAAATGTATCAAAGATACTCGGGGCAACTGATAAATGTTCAAAAAAGTTGTTATTTGGTTCACCCAACATTGTCACCGACTAGAAGAAGGGTGATTGAACGTGTCACCGGATTTGCTTGGCAGTCCTTCCCTATAAGTTATTTAGGGTTTCCGCTATATTTTGGGAGGTGTAAATCTGCTTATTTTGGGGAAGTGTGTCAGCCTATTCTATGGAGGATTTTGTCATGGAATCAAAGCTACTATCATCTGGAGGCAAGATAATTTTAATCAAGCATGTGCTGGCGTCAATGCCAGTGCAGTTGTTGTCAGCTGCTGTAATACCTACTGCGGTTTTTAACATTATAGAAAAGGCCTGCTCGGCATTCCTCTGGGGATCTACATCTGAAGAGTCGAAGTTTCATTGGATATGGTGGTCTCAACTTTGCTATCCGGCTGACGAAAGGGGCGTGGGATTCAGGAAACTTACGGACGTTTATACAACTTTCTCTTGTAAACTATGGTGGAGCTTCCGAACTCGATCGTTGTTGTGGGCAACTTTCATGCAAGCAAAGTACTGCAGAATGATCCACCCCTGTCAGGCATCATTAAGGCCCACAAACTCGGTAGTCTGGCGAAGAATGTTAAACGTGAGCCGCCAAGTGGAGCTATCTATGGTATGGTTAGTCCATGACGGGTTGTGTCATTTTTTGTATGACAATTGGTTGGCCACTGGTGCATTATTTATTAGAGCACCAGTTGTCCCAAACTTATCATTTCGCAATTTCATTTTCAACGGGCATTGGGATGTCAATCTTTTATCTCAAACCTTGCCAAGAGATATTGTTTCCTCAATCTTAAAGTTCCCGATCCCTGAAGGTAAACGTGCAGATGAAGTCATTTGGATGCACACGTCATCTGGAAACTTCACATTGACATCAGCTTTTCGGGAGGTTCGACAGGTCTGTAACACGTTGATGGTGTTCTCTAAGGTTTGGCACCCTATGATCCCTTTGAAAGTGTCATTTTTTATGTTGCGATTATTGATGGGAAGATTGCCGCTACCAGATACGTTATATAAACTTGATTTCCATTTGCCCTCAAAGTGTTTTTGCTGTCAAGAGGCATCAGAGGAATCTATTGAGCATGTATTTTCTAGTGGTCACATAGCTTTGGAGGTTTGGAATTATTTTGGGGGTTTATGTGGATTGAACTTCCCAAGGGTGTCTTTGCGGGCTCGCATAGTTGAATGGTGGTTAAGGTCACAAGATTCTGCGATACGACATTTTATTTGTCTCGTTCTTCCAAGTATTACCTGTTGGCACATTTGGAAGACGAGAAATAAAGCTATATTTGAGGGTGTCCAGATGCGATCTGCTGTCATATGTAAAGCCATCTTCTCTGAAATTAAATCCATTGTGGAGATCCACTTCAAACAAATGATTGAAGTGCAAACATTTTGTCAGTTGTTTGATTGGTCGATTTCGTCTGTTAGTGTATTTGAATTCAAATTGGTTCGGTGGGAGGCGAAAAAGATTGGGAAGTTTATACTTAATACGGATGGTTGTTCTAAGGGTAATCCAGGAGTGGGTGGAGGTGGTGGGGTCCTTCGAGATTCAACCAGCTTACCTTTGTTTGCTTTTTCGGCTTTGTGACAGCCCCACCTCACCCTAAGGCGAACCAAAGGGTTCGGCTGACCGCCTGCCCAACTCTCGCCGGGACTCAGTCAGTCACTACAGTTCTCAAACAAAATACAATATAAATCTCAAATATTACATCAAATTCTCCAATAATTACATATCATAAGCGAAGCGGAAACAATTCCCCAAACTATACATAAAATGATTCCAAATCCAAACTGTACAAGATATATGTCATCCAGTCACGTGAATAAGTACTACAAGCCTTCCTTCGCCCACTAGCCCTGTGAAGGGGAATAAAATATTTTTGGGGTGAGCTAGAAGCTCAGTGAGTAACTAATAAAATCAGTAATCATATATATTTCACAATAATGCATTTCGATGATGTCATGATTTCAAAATCAAATGTACGTATTTTTGCTCTCGTGAGCCAGTGAAATCCTTGCACTTAAACACCCAACGCTCAAACAGCTCAGATAACAGATAAACAGGAATGAGGAGCCATCGTGCTCCAAATAACTAGTAAACAGGTAGTAGAGACGTTGGTGTTCAACACAGACTTTCCAAGAACTCAGTTAAGCCAAATCATGTCATAAACTCGCATGCCGGCACACATGATATGCAAACAAGTAAAAAATGCAAGAAACGGTTCAAAAGTAACTTTGAAAACGGTTTAGGGTCACTCACCTCCACGGCTCACAAACCATCCATCATATATTATTACCTTGCCCGAGTCCAAGTCCTAAATCACAAACTCAAAACCATCATACATTCTCAAAGTTCGGACAGCATTTCCCCATAAATGCTTCATTTCCAACCTACAATATATCACCAATCACACATACGATGAATAAGCAATAAAATGCATCCAATTAGGCCACAATATCCCTCAATCAAAGCTAATTAGAAGCTTAAGAGCCACCATTAGAAAAACCCCCAATTAAACCCTAGAAACCGGAATTCATTCCCTCAAGCGTAAATTTTCCGTAACGATCGCAGTTAATATATAAAAGTTCCGTTTAACACCTTTCGGCACAATATCCATAACTGAATCTACCCTTATTGGATTGGAATGTAATTTATACAGTTTCGAAGATAAGACAGAGGGCTACAACTTTCATGAAGACCACTCAGTCCAGTTCTCACCCTAACTAGGTCAAATTTACCAAAATAACTCCAGATTTTTCAGTTCGAAACTCACTGTAAAATTTAACTAGCAGTCCTGATTCATTCACTCATATCTCAGCACACACAACTCCAATTCAAGTGATTCCAAAGCCATCCGAAAGCTAAGATACAAGGCTATAATTCTTAAGAAGACCTCAACAACCAAATCAATAGTATTCCCAGTCAAATTAACCAATTACCAAAGCTGATTACCAAGTTCGGACAGAAACAGGGCAGCAGGGGTATTTCAGTATTTTCACAGGGTACGTTGATCCAATTGGCCTGAAAATTTGCAGGCAACTATAAAACATCATTATCTACAACTTTTATGTTTTGAGCTAAGGCTAATTCGGCCTCTAACAAGGTGAAATAGAACCGGATAGAAGCAGGGCAGGTTATCATCCCAGCTGGAATTCATGTATTCAAGTGCTAATCCTCCACAAAACAACATCTAAAACAACTAAAAACCACTAATAAGCAATGAATTGAAGTAAAGAGGATGTTCTAGGCAAAATACCTTAAAACCACAAGAAAAGTAGTAGCTTGGAGCTTGTCCCTTCAAAATCACTCCACTCAATCCTTTAATCTACCTTAGTAAATGACTTTGATGGAGGGTTTTGCAAAAATTCTGGTTAGAATTCAAGATTGGGCAAGAAATTGAAGAACAAATGAAGTTTCTCTCTTGGTTTCTTTCCCTCAAGGTGGCCGGCCCTCTCTCTCTTTGTTTCTATGAGTTTTTGCTTTGTATTTCTTTTGATTTACTAGCTTAGAAGATATTTAAACCAATGGTCAAAGTATGCTTTTTGTCCACCAATCAAACTTGAGCATAAGAAGAACCTAGAAGCTCTTAGATTACTAGTACACTTACTTTGCTAATCCTTACACTATGGCCCCAACCACTTCTAATCTTTGCAATTAACTTCATGGTTCACCAACTAGTTGAAAAAAATATCGCATTTACCGCACTAGCGGGGCCCACATTCAAAATACACTTCAAAATTAACGTGGACTAACTTGTATCAAGGAAATGATTTGAAAACTATATTTACTTATAAAAATGTATAGGAAATTAATATATTGAAGAAAAGTAAAAAATTATAAACAAGGAAACAAAATAATGTCTAGAAAATATATAAAAATTTTCGGGTTCTCACACTCATTCTTTCGGGGCGTCACAGGCTTTCTTTGGAGAGACTACATCTCTTCGTGCAGAGGTTCTGGCTCTTCTAATTGGTCTTCAAATATGTGTACAAAGGGGTTTTGATAACCTATGTGTGCAATCGGATTCATTGGTCTTAGTTGGGATTCTTCAGCGGCGCTTTCAGTGTCTGTGGCATATCCGAAAAGAGGTCGGCAAATTTGGCATTTAGTTGACGATCCTGCTTGTTTCTCACATTGCTACAGGGAGGCAAACAAAGCTGCTGATGCAGTATCTAATGCGGGCATAATTCACCCTGAGCAACATATCAAGGTCTATGACTGTTTTAATATGTTTCCCAGACTGGCTCGTGGGGAAATCCGACTGGATAGAATAGGAATGCCTTCGATTAGAAAAATTAGGCATACTGCAGCTGCTACAGGATGCGGATGAAATGTTTCCCTAATTTTCGTAGAAAAATGCCTTAGCTTAGCTCAAAATTTGTATTAAAAAAAAAGATCAAGAAAATGTTGGCCTTCGGATAGGAACATGATGATGGCTTCCATTTCAGGACTTTGTTGATTTTGCCTATACTTTTATAGAGACGTGTAGTACTCTATTTTGGCTAGATTATGGCTACCAATGCTTGAACTAATGTGACCTTAGTAAATATTTTGGATGATGTATGTTTTGATGAATTTGAAGATGTTTATGACCATATATATGTATTTGAAAAATTATTATGGAATAATTACTATTGGCTTTAGCATTAGTTGATATAGAATCCTAGGTTATGATTGTTGCAATACTAATGCAGTTAGCTTTTTATGACAATTTAAGAATCTACCATTTTACAATCAGTTCAGTGACTACATTATGGGGTTGTCACTGTCCACAAGTTCACCTAATGACAACATGCTTTGTCACTGATGAACTGGATATAAGTGACAAGCGAAAGTCGTCACTGTTGAGAAAAATTTTGTGACAACTTCTGAATTATTTATGACAAAGATACCGATAAAACAGTAACAAGAAAAATCATCACAAACTGTACTAGTTAGTAATAGCTTTATGTTTATCACTGAATAATATGCTTTTGTGACAACCTCATTACATTTGTCACATAGATCATTTATGACAGAGAATTTGTAACAACCATTTGACAATGACAAAAGTCATCATTGTCATAACTTTTTGGGTTTCAGTGACTACATTAGGTTGTTACTGAAGGCCATATTTCTTGTAGTGTGTTTTTTCGGATCCTATTATTTAATTCTTTGTTTTTTGCTATAAATATCACATCTTCCACTCCCCAAGTTTTGAATTTGTTCTAATTTTTAAATTCAATTGCCTCACTTGAAATTAACAAACGAGTCCACTCCTAAATAATTGGAACAGGAAAAATTTCATAATTACTTGAGGGGTTCTTTTACAGATATTTCAAAATTCTGGAATGCATGACCAGACGAGGTTGTTAAGAAAAAGACTGAAGTGTGCCTTGGCTGTTTCATGGACTTTTTCCCTCAGGCAACAAGAGATAGGAAACCCTCATACCCGCTAGCTAAGAGTTGGAGAGATACCACCAATACATTTCACCTATCATTTGGTGAAATGAAATTTGCTCCAATAGACTTCACCTGCTTAACTGGGATCTAGGTTGGTAGATTACCTATTCCTTGGACATTTCTATATTAAGGAAAAGCTAGATTACATCTACCAATAGCTTGGTTGCACTTTTACTTTTGTGGCTGGTGATGTTGTCCGTGTAATAGATATTTTGGAAAAGTTTAATGGCAAGACTTTTGATACATCGAATGATGCTAGAGTCACACAACTAACACGGGCCTTCATACTTAACATGCTAGGAAGAGCTATTTTTGCAAATATGAGAGTACAATACATCTTTTGTATAAGACTGTATCCACCCCCATTTTTTGCTGCAAAGTAACACAAGGTATTGCAATCTAATTTTAATGCCCCATATCTTGCTGTCTCCGTAATGTTTCTAGGTATACAATCTTTAGCTCCTTCTTCTATTTTCATGCCATAATTAGCATCTCTTGACCATCTTCTCACAATGTAGATATGCTGAATTTCTGAAGTTTGTTCCAAGATCATCACATGGAAAATATGACCACAGAGTATTCCTTTAGACTCTAACTTCAAGCATGAACACCTCATCTCAAAAGCTGCCCTGTTAAATTGAACTGTCTATCTGCATCCTAGGATATTGTATCTCAAAATTCATGTGCTTGTCAGGGAACACTAAAGTCCAACAAAAGCATTTGTCCTTGATGACTTAAATGTTTTTTTTTACCATGAAAAAAATATTTTGAGTGTACGCCTTAGTAGCATATCTCTATAGATGGTATATTTCAGTTGTCAACATTGTTATTGTGTTTTCTATCTCCTAGATTGACCCTACTTCTATGTTCTAAAGAAATGTTAGTGCCAAGTCAAATGTCCTAACAAATTGATGCAATCTCATCTTTGAATGCAGATACTGGTCCAGCAAGGCATTCATCTTGTCTGACCTTTGGGTGTTTCTCATGCCTAAAAAAAAAACCTCTAAGATATGCCTCCACCTAAAGTGATCGCATTCTATATATGTTTTGCACCCATTCATTATCTTGTAGCCCATATTCACTTACCACCCTACTCCACTCGTACTCAAATTCATGTACTACCATTTTATTCTTCAACGAATTGGCAAACACACTGATATACTTGGTGCACTTTACATTAGTTTTTGCATTTCTATTAAGGTGCCACGAGCATAATCTGTGTCTCACCTCAAACAAAACTTTTCTTATTGCCTTGTTGATCAAGGCATATCCATCCATTAGAACAGATATCGGTCTCTTCCCATTCATGGCATCAATTAATGTTCACAGTGCCTATTTGTAGGTCTCCTCTTTCTCATCTTGTATCAGTGCACATCCAAAAACTACACTTGGGATCCTCGGTTACATCTTTCCTGTGCCAACCCAATGCCACCTCTAGAATTGCAACAAAGTGTCCTGTTGTCATTTGCACTTTAGTTTTCTAATAACTCAAATTAGTTTGGTTTAACACAAGTTTCCTCTATCCTCTAAAACTTTGAACCAAAATTAACCGGTCTAATTCATATACCAATACTTTTGTACGAAGACCACTCATGATCTGTTGCTTTGGAGAAAAGGAAAAAGAAACAAAATTCCCTTCAAACTCTTTCATCATTGATTGCTTTGAAAAAAATTCAAAAAGAGAAAAAGTCCCTAAAACTAGCTCACACCATTGCCTAATAAGCAGAAAGTTGAAAAAAGGCCTTGAAAGTTGCATCACGTTGTTGGCTGTTTGATCAAGTGGTGACTCGCACTGCTGCTGAAAATGTTACTTTCAGCTATATTGTTGGCTGTTTCCGATGAGGTCCACACTTCAATGATGTCCTCCACTTACAGATGTATCACATGTATGAAGCTTGCCCTTATTCTCCTTGGTCAAATGTATCCTATTTATTCCTTCATCCTCTCCTTTTATTTTTGGTTTTTTTTCCTAGTATTCATTGTTTACTTTGATTACTAACCCAATTTGTGCTGGATTTCTATAATTTACTGTGTGTAAAAGATGACTTTGAAAAGAGTTCTATTTAGTATAGTTTATAAGCTTTTTTACATTGATTTTGTCTTATTCTCCCGTGGATAACTGAATTAACTTGACAGAGTTAAATTGAATAGGAGATTAAGGGTGCCCAATCTTGGACTCTTGATAGTTGGATTTTTATGATTTCCTTGCAACCTATAAATTTATAGTATTGTGGTTTTATATTGGACAGATAATTTGGACTGGAGTCCAGTTAAGTGGTGATCTTATGATAAGTTCACAAATTGCAGCAGATTTGGCAATCTTTTGGAAATAACTCAGTGGGTCTTGATTTTTTCTGAGAACTCAGAGAGACGAGATGAAGAGAGAATTTCCTGACACTTGATAAAAAGGATTAGTTAGCCCTATCATAATAGATGCCAAACAGTTCTGCAGGTTCATGCACATATCAGGAGAGTCTCAATTCTTAAGGAGATGTTAGACAGGCATTTTTGGCTTTTGCCTTTACCTGGACAGCTGCTAAGATAGGTTTCTTGTGCAACTGTATGAGGGTCCCCTGATTAAATGCTTGGGAAGATGTTGGCTCAGAGAGATTCATTTGTTCGTGCAGATAGGCAATTCCTGTTTATGAAACATGTGATCTAGATCTTGCTTTGGAGCAGCTGTACCATGATACATCAGATTTTCCTTGGCTTTGTTGTAGAATACTAGGCAAAATGTCTGCATAATAACAATAACTACCGTATAGTCTTTCTTGGTGTATAAAACGTAAGTGAATGTTGTTAGGTCTGGTCCCAGGAAATTGACCAATGAGAATAATAGGATTCTTGCCAACTCAATAATGACAATAACAAAACAAATAAATCAAACAGAGAAACACGAAATTTACGTGGTTTGGTCAAATCGACCTACGTCCACAGGCGAAGGAGTAGCAGATTTACTATGACAAAAAAAGAGAGTACAAAAGAGATAGTACAAAACCCTAGGAAATAATTCCTGAATCCAAAAGGCACCTAAAATTGAAAACACAAAAGAGTCTAAATAGCACTAAATGCTTAATGGCCCAAAGACCCATGACTTGCTCTTTTGATTTGATGCCAAACCAAAACCTCTCTTAGTTGGGGCGTGGGCCTCTAAAACTCTCTTGAACTGGTGCACACGACACTTGGGTTGGTGCCCTTAGCACAATTAAACTCACTTAACTATATTTATAACCACTACAGGGAGATACTTCTTTATAAAAGTCCCGATATGGGATATAAAGACATACTCAACAAATCTCCACCTTGACGTGTATCCAACATCGGTAAATAGTAGACAAATTGCAAACAAACTCCACCTTCTCCATAAAAGTCCTAACGGATTTCAACGAACTACAAAAGTACCAACGAACCACGACGAGCCACTAACAAAGCAAGAAACAAAAGGTTCAACAGGCCCCAATGGGCTAAATCTCACAAAAAGTTCAACAGATCCCAATGGACCAAAAAAACCACGAACATAGTAATCTTATTCCACCTTCTTGTCAAAACCCTTAAAGAGTTCCAACGGGTCAAATAACTCTTCTTCAAAACCCAACTGAATTTCAATGAATTTTTTTTTCTTTCACTCTCTGTAGCACCCAAAACCTGTTATTGTCATCAAGAACCCAAAATCTGACCATGACCCAAAACTTGAAGCTGAATCTGAAACCTGAAACTCTGATACCAATTTGTTAGGTCTGGTCCCAGGAAATTGACCAACGAGAATAATAGGATTCTTGCCAACTCAATAATGACAATAACAAAACAAATAAATCAAACAGAGAAACACGAAATTTACGTGGTTCGGTCAAATCGACCTACGTCCACGAGCGAAAGGGTAGCAGATTTACTATGACAAAAAGAGAGAGTACAAAACCCTAGGAAATAATTCCCGGATCCAAAAGGCACCTAAAACTGAAAACACAAAAGAGTCTAAATAGCACTAAATACTTAATGGCCCAAAGGCCCATGACTTGCTCTTTTGGTTTGATGCCAAACCAAAACCTCTCTTAGTTGGGGCGTGGGTCCCCTAAAACTCTTATGAACTGGTGCACACGACACTTGGACTGGTGCCCTCAGCACAATTAAACTCACTTAAGCCTACTATATTTATAACCACTAAGAGGAGATACTTCTTTATAAAAGTCCCGATGTGGGATATAAAGACATACTCAACAAATGTTCATGATTTAGAGGCTAGGAATAAATATTTATTTTGCAGTATAAGAAATATTGATTTTTTTGGTTAGGTCTCTAGAACCTAAAGGGCATGCTGAAACCTTATGTCGTTCACCGCTTTACATGGCTTTAGAAATAATGCAACTCCAGAAGTACGACGCAAAGGTGAATTCTGATTTATATAGATACCAGATGTCAACTCAATTATAATCTATTGACTTCGGCATGAAAACGTAGGCAGATCTTTGGAGTGTTGGAGCCATTCTATTTCAATTGGTGACTGGAAAAACCCTATATACAGGAAACAACCAAATATAGGTTCAACTTCTTATCAAATTTTTTCTACTTCTAAGCTAATTGTATTTTTTATTATCTTTTCTGTATCTTATTTAATATATTGCATTCTACCATTTTCTAACCTACTTCTGACATTTTTGCAGTTGATCCAAAACATCATGAGATCAACTGAATTGCAGTTTCCTCGAGACGTAAAGGATTTGAGTCCTCATTGCATAGATTTGTGTCAAAAATTGCTTCGTCGTAATCCAAGTATTGTCCAGGACTCTTGAGGACATAACTAAATAACCCAAAATGCACAAGAGCTATTACTCTAGGTCAAAGTTGTTCATGCGCAATGAAAGATTGAAACTCTTTGCTGGAATACCAAGTTTATTTGACTACTATCAAAAGCTTTAATTGTATCATTTTCCTTCAGTGGAGCGATTGACATTTGAGGAATTCTTTAACGCAGATGAATTGTTGTGGCAATCATGCTTATGAATTTAAATAGTTGTGATTTGGATTGACAAGGTTTACTTATCAAAATGATGTACACGACTTTATTAATTAGTTCATAATTATTTTGTGCAGGAATATGAGAGCACAAAAAATTATAGACAATTTTCCTCTTTTTGAACTAAATCTTGTGGGGAAAATCGAAGAAATTGCTCAACAAGATTTACCTTCTAGTTTAGATGATGATTCCAGTGGTCTTGATGGGAGTCCCTCTTTTGTTGGGATGTCCCCAATTAAATCTACATATGGATTTTCTCTTGATGCAAAAGCTGACAGAAAGGAAGTTTCTAAAGCTGCAGAGAAGAAAGATCTTGCTTCCAATTATGGAGTATCAGTCATAAACTAGAAGCAACTATGTTTAATATTGGTGTTCTCATGTAAGTTAAGAAATGTTTCGTAATTAATGTTAGAATTTGTTATTTGGTTCCTAGTATCCATTTTGCACCAAAGTTGTACATAGTCCAACGTTTTTTTATATTCTAGTACTTGAAATTTGTTTGAAATCAAGCCTCCAATTTTAATCGTTTTTAGTTCTTTTGAAAGTCTATCATTTTAGAAACTCATTCTTCTGAAAGTTTATCATAGAGCTAATTTCCTTTGCATGCAACTTCAATAAGCTCCATTTAACATCACTACTGCCCATATCAGACTATATTAAATGCAATAAGTAGCTACTTGGTGAATAACTTATTTTTTTGGTAAATAATAAAATAGAATTCATCGTAACAAGGAAATCACCCACTTGCAATTACGTTAACAGGTGGCTCATAAAGTTCAAATGTCTTATTGAATTTTAGAATGGTAACAAAGAGTTCAAATGAAAGATCTAAAAACTTAGTACCAATGTCAGTTGAAAACAAATATTCTACGTAGAAGAATGTGCATTAATTTTGGGAAGTACTAAAAGCTCCATTGTCAATTTATGTCAAATTTTCAGGTCTTTTCTCTGCTTGAACAATTGCACGAAATAAGCTCATGCATGGAACTGGACAACCACACTTATCATTGCAATCAGCTCCAGCTTTTTGTCCCATCGTGCAAGAGTTGTTATTCAACTCGAAGTGATTTACTTTCACTCCTCCGAAACCATGTAATTCTTGTGCCTATGGTTAGAATTGCATCACAAAAAAAAATTGAACACATAAATAAATGGATGAATACAAAAAGACCATAAATAATATTTTCTTAAAGAAACAATTATTCATGATCACAACTGTAATAATTTATCTTGAATAAACCAAGTCATATTCATGGAACTGAAAGTGCATAGTTGGCCATAATTTTATTGATTAAAATCCGAATTCACAAACTATCAACCACAAAAGTGGAAAATATTCATGAACTTTAGTATAAAACTAAAACATAAATTTGTTAGAAAATAATTTTATGCAAATAAGAAACTAAAAAATTACCAGTGTAGGATGACATGGTTGCAGAAAGTTGCTTTGTTGATATTACAAAGACTGTATCATGCTTACTAGCATAGAATAATATGGTTGGATAAAGGTTTCTTGTTGATACTGTAAAGATTCTATCATGCTCACCTCATTTGTATTTGTCTAAAAATAAAAATAAATAAGCACATTTATAAATATCTTGATAGTAAATTATTTTATTTACACGTATGAATACATGATTCTGTTTAACATTCTAAAAGTACAACCTTTGAAGATTCTATAGCCCCATAAAATTGCCGATTAAGAACATCAACATTATTTATGCTTTATGTAATATCATTTTGTTGATGTGGCTATTCAACCAAAAAAGAAAAAAATTCAGAAAAAAAATATTATTTGGAGCAGGTATAATATTTAATTGTTAGTCAACAAATAATGACAAATTATTACCTCTTGTAGTCCATGACGTTGCATATTGCACCTCCTAGATATAATATTTATAGTATTTCTTACAGGCTAATGAAATGATAAATCAAAAATTAGAATCATAATATAAGAAAATATTAAATTGCAAAGATAGTAAAATTATAAAGTAATAAAATCTCATCATGTGATGATGCTAGTAACTGTGAGGACTCGCAAAATTTTCCTATTTAAATTCTTATTTCAAGCTCATTTAATTAGTTATTTGGCCAATTGCCTCGAATATTATTTTCTAACCTTATTAGACTTAAATACATGGAATTATGGCTTCATTATGTTTTTAAAGTGACTCGTTTCAAAAATTAATTTTTGGAAACTCGATTAATGAAAATAGTGAAAACGTGTTTGAGAAATTCTAGCCAATTAAGAGTACATTTGTCGCGCCCCATTTTTCGCGATGGAAAATAAAAGGAGTTTATAAAAAGATGTGATTTATTAATAATAAATGAAAAAGGACCTAGAATGGGACTTAAAAAGAATGCGACAATTTGGGTCCAAAATTTAGTCTAAAAGGGTTTTTAAGAAAAAATAGGAGTCGCCACTTGGTATGGAATTTTGGTGTACCAAGTCACCCAAAAAATATTTTTTGACAAAAATAAAATAAATCAAAACCCTTTTTGACAACTCCAGATCTTTGAAAACAAGAGAAAATAGGTTCGGGAGTCACGGTTGAAGAAAGGGAAGGCAAAGGTTTAATTGACTCAAACCTAAGGCACCCTTTCAACCTAGTCTAAGCTAGTTGCGAGGTTTAGTCAAAATTTTCCTAATCTAACCCTTAATTTTGTCATATTTGGATGTTTCCTACATGGATGCAAATCTAAATTTATAAAAACATCGAAAGGGACAAAATGTTCATTCAAGGGTTTGATTGAACCAATCGCATTAATTGCGAAGGCCAAAATAACTCCTTGAAGGTGTCACGAATATGCAAATGATGAATTTAAAGTAAAGAAAAGAAATTAGATTATATACATATATATAAGTGATCAAAGAAAAAGGGAATGCAACATAAAGGGTACGGGAGGCAAAACTCGTGACATAATTTTCTTATATATGGATTAATAGGGTATTTAAACTAAAAAGTTATAATCACCCATTTCCCATGTTTGAAAAATAATTATCCTAACATGAACAAGCAAATGAACTAGCTTAAATGAGATGCAATTCTAAATGGCATGATTAGCACCTATAGCGGGTAAGGGATAATATAATATGGAATATTATACAAATGAGAAAAGATCCTAAAAATAAAAACATGCATGGAAATGCGGTGAATAGCACACAAAGATGAATCTAGCGCAAGACAACCTAAATGGTCTAGCGTTGGACTAGCCCATTTCTAAAAATCCTTACTAGCGTTGGACTAGCAAGTAAGCGAAGAGAGAAGCCACAACTAGCGTTGGACTAGTGTGGTGACGTTATGCATTAACAATTCATAGTGAAGCAAATAAAGCATAAATTAAAACAAATAAACACATAAGAGCACGTAACACATAACACGTAAGCATAATATCTAGATGCCAAAATCCTAAGAAAAAGCGGATAAAACACTTAACACATAAACCACATAAACACGCAACCTATCTATTACATCGGGGAGCGCCTAACTACAATCTAGGAGGGAAAAATATAATAAAACAAATCTAATTATCCTATCTATTACATTTTTGAAGTATTTAAATACCTCTCGAATCATTATAAAAACTAACTAAAACATATATAAGAAAATTTGAATGAATATTTAAATCAAATAAATAAAGCATATAAAGATATATAAACACATAGGAACACATAGGAGCACATAAGAGCACGTAATTGACATTGAAATAATAAAATAGGAGTACCTCCCGTTTGAAATGGTGACTAAATGGAGTCAAATTGTCCTAATTATACTCACAATGAACAAAAGGATCATGGCACCAATTTAATTGAAAAAGAAAATAATAATACAAGCACTAAATTCACACTAATATGTCAGACGTAAAGAAATTTAAGCAAATCTAAAAATTACAAGTTAAGTATATTCAAAAGTAGCATAATTAGCTATTAAAGAAAAGAAACAATCATAATAAAGAGAGTCAAAATTCATCAGGGACTGAATTGCAAAAATTGAAAAAACTTTTGGGGACAAAAATTATATTTTTCAAAGTTTAGGGGTCAAAATTAAATAAAAGATAAAATTCAGGGACCAAAGTGCAATTACTATAAGGACCTACATGAAAGAAATTAAAATGTTCTGGGCCGTAGTAAAATTACTCCAAAGATCAGGGGCCAAAGTGCAAATCGTAATCAGATCTTCTTAAGAAAACAGGCCACTGGGCCATTATTTATTTCTTTGGGCCGAAAACTACCTAAGCCCAGCCGAAAGTCTAAGCCAAAACACACAGGCCAGCCCGTCTTCTGTCACTCAAACCCAACCAAAAACACATGGGCTCCAAGCTCCTAGCCCAACCGAAACCCAAAAGAAAACATAAACCAAAGCCCAGCCCCAAAACCTAACAAAACTAGCTCTTGGCCCAACCGAAAAATAAACATTAGCCCAATCCCTTTTTTCTTTTCTTTTCTTTTTCTTCTTCTTCTACCCTTCCGGTTCTTCTTTTCCTTGCCTGGCCGGCTGAAGCTCCTCGCCACCGCCAACCATGGCTGACATGGCGGTTGCCGGCGCCGCCACCGCTGGTCGCCGGCCATTTTTCCGATCACAAAATTTCACCAAAATACACCCCCTCACTCGATTTTTCGCGTAGGTTTCATTTCCGAAGTTAGTTTTTACAAAAGAAGAAAGAAAAGTGGCCAAATGGCCAAAAAACAGCTGCATTTTTTATTATTTTTAGACCTTTAAACCTTCACCAAAAATTCATAAAAATATATTACAATACTCCTTATAATCTTTACATTACAAATATAATCTTAGCTAACAAGAAAACAACAACAAAAGACTACATTAAGACAAAACAGTTTCTAAAATTCATTTTTTTTTTGTTTTGGCATTTCATCAAACATTTAGCATGCATGCACAAAAATCATCTTTCTTTTCCTCAGTCTAGTCTTGAACTTGCCCAACAACACCACAACAATAAAACCAGCAAGAGGAAGGGACAAATCATCAACTAAACATGCTTCAAATATAACTACTAAAATAGAAAGAAAAAGAAAAGGAAATCGGAAAAATAAAAGGAAAATTACCCCAGCTGGAATTACGGTCCGTGGGCTAGAGTTTGGAGGAAATTCCAAGCTATGATTGTCCAATTGGTAGCTGCCCCTCTTTTTTGTTGTGTGTGAGTGTGTTGGGAAAAAAACCGAGAGGGAGAGAGTGAGGTTTTGTATATTGTTCACCAAAATGAGAGGGAGAATTGAGAGAAGAGCCGAGAGTCCTTTTTTTTTTTTTGTCCCCCCCCCAACCGAGAGAAACCATATTGGGAGAGAAAAAGAGGAGCTTGTGTGTGTCTTTGGTCCAAATGATTATTTTTTACAAGATGACAAGAAAGTTGAGTGTAGGAATGGGTTAAGTGTTTTTTGGTAGGAAAAATGATGAAAATGTGTAAGTTTTGTAATAATTTGATTTTGATTTGATTTGATTTTTTATTTTTGCTTTTTGATTTTTGATTTTTGATTTTTGATTTTTGATTTTTTTTTTGTTTTTTAACTTTTCCTTTTTTGTTTTTGTTTTGTTGTTTGTTTTTTTTTCTTTTTTTTTAAAATAAACATGCAAAAATGAGAAAATTACACATTAATAATAATAATAATAATAATAGATAACTTATTAAATAGATAAAAATTTAGGAAAATATTAAAAATTGACAAAAATTTGGTGTCTACAGCTTGCCCCTCTTTGTCTAGAGTTTCAAAGAAACTCAAGACAAAGACGTAGGCACCAAATTGCTTACCTGTCTCTTCTAGCTGCACCTGAGCTAAAATAAACAAGCCAACACTTGGTTGAAATTATTGAGCAAAATGATGCAATAACATTACAGAAAGCATGTGACCGAACTCATGTAGAGTTGCCTACGTATCCCGCCATGGGAATCAGGTCAAACGTAGTTCAAATACAAGTGAACCACAATGAAACAAGTGCATTGACCAACTGTGATCTTTGCAAAGTCGAAGAAGTCTGAGCTCTCAGAACTTCAAAACATGAAACACAAAATGAATGAGAAAGCACAATTATTAATCAAAACAATCAAGAAAAGTAACTTGTCATAACTAGAAAAAGATGCACGGAGGGACGCGGTTACGCTCCAAGAAGGGGGATAGAAGGGTGCGCGGTGGACGTTGAGACTCACCAACAGGAAATTAAATTTGTCTTTTAGGAAAAGATGCGCGGAGGGACGCGATTACGCTCCAACAGGAAATTAAATTGTCAAGAAGGAGAGGTAGAAGGGTGCGCGGTGGACGCTGAGACTCACCATGCGCGGAGGGACGCGATTACGCTCCAACAGGAATTTAAATTTGTCAAGAATGGGAGGTAGAAGGGTGCGCGGTGGACGCTGAGACTCACTAACGGAAATTTAAATTGATGCGCGGAGGGACGCGATTACGCTCCAACAGAAAATTAAATTGTTAAGAATGGGAGATAGAAAGGTGCGCGGGGGACGCTGAGACTCACCAACCGGAATTTAAATTGTTAAGAAGGGGAGATAGAAGGGTGCGCGGTGGACGCTGAGACTCACCAACAGAAATTTAAATTTGTCTTTTTTAGAAAAAGATGCGTGGAGGGACGCGATTACGCTCCATCAGAAAATTAAATTGTCAAGAATAGGAGATAGAAGGGTGCGCGGTGGACGCTGAGACTCACCAACAGGAAATTAAATTGATCTTCTGATCTGTCAAGAAGGGGAGATAGAAGGGTGCGCGGTGGACGCTGAGACTCACCAACAGGAATTTAAATTGTTAAGAAGGGGAGGTAGAAGGGTGCGCGGTGGACGCTGAGACTCACCAACAAGAAATTTAAATTGTTAAGAAGGGGAGGTAGAAGGGTGCGCGGTGGACGCTGAGACTCACCAACAGGAATTTAAATTGATGCGCGGAGGGACGCGATTACGCTCCAACAGAAAATTAAATTTGTCAAGAATGGGAGATAGAAAGGTGCGCGGTGGACGCTGAGACTCACCAACAGGAATTTAAATTGTTAAGAAGGGGAGGTAGAAGGGTGCGCGGTGGACGCTGAGACTCACCAACAGGAATTTAAATTGATTTTTGCCAAGAATCTAGGTAGTTCAAGAGAATGAAAATATACTCAAAACTTGGTGGACTTACAGTCTCCCCTTGATTTTTGCACTTTAAAAGAAAGAAAATAGTGATTTTTTCTTTTCTTTCTTCGAAAATGCCCAGCGAAATTCGGAACTTAATCCTTCTACTGGTTGCCCCAGCGTGAATCATGCTCAAATGAACCAGTGTTGTGTCACATAATTTTTCCTGCAAAAAGGAGAAAAGGAAAAGAAACAACTATGACAAAAACACTGCCACCACCATGTGATCCCTTTGCCTTGAGAACCATGTAAACATGAGTTTCAAATATCGACCAATCGCTCCCTTAGATTCAGCCGACAACCCTTCAAAACCTTTGCAACTGTCAAATGTCAATTGTCCGTACTTTAGTATCATAGGACCTTAAATTTCATGACTCTTTAGAGATAAATTATAGGGGATTGTCTTTTGAATGAGACCCAAAATATGAAAAATATAAACAATAAAAATAAAAAAAAAATAGTATTCATCATGCAATAATGCTAATATGAAATAAACAATGATACACAATAAATAAATAAAATAGCAAATAGAATAGTAAAACAAAATTGTTGAATTTTTGAATAAAGGCCCAAGGATCAAAATTTGGATTCGTATTTAGAGGATGGCCTTTGATGAGGAAAAATGCTCCATCTGACCTTTTCGTAGTCATCCATTTTGGAATTCATTGTCGGCAAAAGAACAACAGTATGAAAGAGACCCAAATCAACATAGTCACCAGCTTTCAGACCTCAACATCTTATTCTCTGTTGCTGATTCTCTTGTACTCCAAAACCCTACCTCAGCGCCCTTTCGGGTTTTCACTAAGGTTACCCCCACCCCTTTTTATTATTTTTTCTTTTTCTTCTTGTTTTGTTTTTCCCTTTTTCTTTTTCTCTTTTTTTTTTTTTTCTTTTTTCTTCTTTTTTTTTTTTTCCTTTTTTTTTTTTTTAGAAGGTGCCCTTTCAGGTTTTCACCTAGAGACATAGACAAGATAAATTTAACCCCAACCGTATCACTGCAGTCATGCTCTGATAATAAGTAGCATCAGTGAGACAATTTTCTCTGACATATTTCAAAAAATTGTATTTACATCATTTGCTCATTGATTAAGAAAAATTTTTCTCAAAATACTGCAAAAGATGAAAGTAGGCAACTTTGATTCTTGTGATTAGGATCGGATAGAGTAGCAAAGGAAGGGTTAAGGCTTGAAAGACTTGGCAGCGGATCATATGATGGGTTTGCAATCATTTGAGATAGCATTCTTTCAAAACTTACCCCGATCTAGGGTGAGAAAGAGATAAAATTTGCCCCAGTTTAATTCTGACTGAAGCTCTATTTTCTTTTTTATCTATTTTCTTCTTCTTTTTTTTTTTTATTATTATTTTTTTTTCTTTTTTTTTTCTTTTTAAGAAACAAAATTGCCCCAGTATGGGGTTAGTGATCTTAAGGAACTGCCAAGCGTAAAAGGAAAATGGTTATGAAAAGTCAAAAGGGAAAGTAAATTAGGGATAGAATATCGAAATGAAAAAATGAGAGGAAGTATGCCTTAAATCCGTCTCTTGCAGTATTTTAAAAGAAAAAAAAATTTTTATAATCAAATGAAAAACTTTTTGCACATGTCTGCATTGATTGGTTGGGGAAAAACTTGACCGTCCATTTCCATAAGAATAAGCGCTCCTCCGGATAGCACTTTCTTAACAATGAATGGTCCTTGCCAATTGGGAGCAAACTTCCCTTTAGCCTCATCTTGCATTGGAAGAATCCGTTTCAAAACCTTATCTCCAACTTCAAACAAACAGGGTTTGACTTTTTTGTTGTAAGCCCGAGCCATTCGTTGCTGATAACATTGTCCATGACACACGGCATTCAACCTCTTTTCATCAATCAGAGACAACTGCTCCTGACGTTCTCTAACCCATTCAGCTTCTTCTATCTGAGCTTCCATCAGAATGCGCAAGGAAGGAATTTCAACTTCTGCAGGCAGGACTGCTTCCATTCCATACATAAGAGAGTAAGGAGTTGCACCAATAGAAGTTCTGATGGTAGTTCTGTACGCCATTAGTGCATAAGGCAGCTTCTCATGCCAATCCCGGTGTGCTTCAGTCATCTTACGAATGATTTTCTTCAAGTTCTTATTTGCGGCTTCGACAGCTCCATTCATCTGAGGCCTATAAATGGCAGAATTTCGATGTCTGATCTTAAACTGTTCACATAATCCATCCACCATATCATTGTTGAGGTTTTTGGCATTATCAGTGATCAACGTCTCTGGTACCCCAAAACGACAGATGATATTATTTCTCAAGAAATCCGACACCACTTTCTTAGTCACATGCTTATAGGACGCGGCCTCAACCCACTTGGTGAAATATTCAATTGCCACTAAGATGAATCGATGCCCATTTGAAGCAGGAGGATCAATAGTTCCGATCACATCCATTCCCCAGATCGAACATGGCCATGGAGCAGTCATACTATGCAATTCTGTAGGAGGAGCACGTATAACATCACCATGCATTTGACACTTAACACACTTTCTAACAAAATCTACACAGTCATGCTCCATGGTAAGCCAAAAATATCCTGTTCTCATGATCTTCTTAGCCAGTAGATGCCCATTCATGTGTGGCCCACAAACCCCGCTATGCACTTCCTTCATCATATAATCGGCTTCCTCTTCATTGATGCATCTCAGAAGGCCCAAATCAGATGTTTTCTTGTATAGCACTTCTCCATTCAAGAAGAATCTTGATGACATTCTGCGTAAGAAACTTTTTGCAATAGAATCAGTATCAGGAGGGTAGGATCCCGTTTTCATGAATTCCTTAATATCATTGTACCAGGAGCGACCATCAGTGACCCTTTCCGTAACCAGACAATGCGCTGGCCTATTCTGAAGCTGAATCTGTATAGGTTCAATCACCAACTCATCTGGATGTTGGATCATCGAAGACAGAGTTGCTAAAGCATCAGCAAAGGCATTACGAGTGCGGGGAATATGTCTGAGTTCCAAATTCCTGAATTTGCTGGCCAAATCAAGCAAGTTACAATGATACAGCATAATTTTTGAATCCCGAGTTACCCACTGCTTAAGCGTCTGGTGCACAAGTAAATCGGAATCACTGAATGCTATCAGATCCTTGATCTCCATGTCCAATGCCATTTTCAATCCAAAAATACAAGCTTCATATTCAGCCATGTTGTTGGTGCAGGAAAACCGTAATTTGGCTGTAGCAGGATAGTGTTTCCCTTCAGGCGACACTAAAACTGCTCCAATTCCAGCTCCGAAAGAATTTGACGCACCGTCGAAAAATAACCTCCATCCAGGATACTGCTCACTCATGTCCTCAACTGCTCCAACGAACAAGATTTCTTCATCAGGAAAGTAGGTATGCAATGGCTGATAATCATCATCTCTTGGATTTTCTGCCAAATGATCTGCTATAACTTGTCCCTTGACTGCCTTTTGTGTTGTGAAGACAATATCGAACTCGGAAATGATCATTTGCCACTTAGCCATACGTCCCGTGGGCATCGACTTTTCCAACAGGTATTTTAGAGGATCAGAACGCGAAATCAGGTAAGTGGTATAACCGAGCAAATAATGTCTCAACTTCTGAGCTGTCCATGCTAAAGCACAACAACTTCTCTCAAGGAAAGAATAGTTGGCCTCATATGCTGTAAATTTCTTGCTCAGATAGTAGATGGCTTGCTCCTTTCTCCCAGACTCGTCATGCTGTCCCAGAACGCATCCGACAGCCTCATCAAGAACAGACAAATACATAATCAAAGGTCTCCCTGGCTGAGGTGGCACTAAGACCGGAGGATTTGACAAATAATTCTTGATCTTATCAAAAGCCTGCTGACAATCTTCATTCCAATCCATTGGCGCATTCTTTTTCAACAATTTGAACAAAGGCTCACAGGTAGAGGTTAACTGTGCAATGAATCGGCCAATGAAATTGATCTTTCCAAGAAAACTTTTCACATCTTTTTGACTTTTTGGAATGGGCATATCTCGAATTGCTTTTATTTTCGCAGGATCTATCTCTATGCCCTTTTTGCTGACGATAAAACCCAATAACTTACCAGCCGGAGCTCCAAAAGCACATTTCGCAGGGTTCAACTTCAAATTATACTTCCTCAATCTTTCAAACAGCTTCTTTAAATCAACCAAATGGTGCTCAACCTTCTTGGATTTAATTATGATATCATCCACATAGACCTCCATCTCTTTGTGAATCATGTCATGAAACAGGGTAGTCATGGTCATCTGATAAGTGGCTCCAGCATTCTTCAACCCGAAAGGCATCACTCTATAACAAAAGGTTCCCCATGGGGTGATAAAAGAGGTTTTCTCTCTGTCTTCTTCTGCCATTAAAATTTGATGATACCCAGCAAAACAATCACCAAAAGATTCAATTTCGTGTCCGGCAGTATTGTCCAAAAGAATATGAATGTTTGGCAAAGGAAAATCGTCTTTCGGACTAGCCTTATTCAGATCTCTGTAATCAACACATACTCGCACCTCTCCAGATTTCTTAGGCACTGGCACAGGATTCGACAGCCAGATGGGATAATGAGACACCATGATTATCTTAACATTGAGCTGTTTCACAATTTGTTCCTTTATTTTGAGACTCATTTCTGGTTTGAATTTACGTGGCTTCTGCTTTACAGGTAAAAAATTTGGATCGGTTGGCAACCTGTGAACCACTATGTCTGTAGAGATCCCTGGCATATCATCGTATGACCATGCGAACACATCTTGAAAAAACATTAAAAATTCAATCATTTCCTCCTTTTGTTTCCTATTCAAATGAATGCTGACTTTAACTTCTTTAACCTCCGTCTTAGTGCCAATATTGATGATTTCTGTTTCTTCTAAGTTGGGTTTGGGTTTCTCTTCATACTGTTTTAAATCCCTTGAAATAGACTCAAATTCTTCCTCAGTATCGCTCTCGCTTTGAATTTCAGATTGCATGATTTCAAGTTCATGAGAGATATCGAGATTGCAGCCATCGAATTCCAAAATGGTGACATCCAAAGGGTCAAAGGATTTTATTTGTGGCCATCTGAAAATAGAATAGAACATAAGTAATAAACAAATAGCAAATACTGGAGAAGTCTTTCATTTCATTAAATTCAAAATGCATCGAGACTTCACAAAAAGATAAATATACATACATGATTGCCATTTAAAGACATATTTAACCCTAAACCTTTATTTTCATTTCAGCAATTTTCTTGAACAAAGCAAGTTATATTAACTGAAACAAGAATAAAGGTTTAAAAGATGAAAGCAATTTCTTTTAACAAAAGATCCAGACTACTGTCCTATCTGGATATGATCTAGACAAAAGACAATCCCCTTAAATTTACCGAAATTCCCTTCGAGAGGGAAGATAATCAGCAGTCCAATTCTGGATAGCTCCTTCGGTAATTGGCAAAAATTCTGCATTTTCTGATGGCTCCTCCCCACAAGTGGCCCCGACAAATAACTGAGACAGGTCCACTTCAATCTCCTCCACAGGATTCTTCGTTTCTGGCATAATTACCTCTGACGGACGAGGAAAAGTGTGATATAGCGGTGGGATATTTAAGGCAGTTTGCTTGCCCTTCTTTTCAGCTTGTCTTCGAGCTTGCATTTCCCTCCTATCCTTAGCAGTTGGATGAAATCCCAGTCCAAATGTATCTTTCTGCGTCAGGATCTCTATTGGCTCCAAAATTCCTTGTAATTCCCGCCCAAGACCTTTTCCTATTTCATATCCGCCTCGGATCATCTCCCTAGCCATCATAATACTGGCCTCTGGCAAATCTGATTGAGTCAGCGATTTATCCTTGGATGCCCATCCCACAGAGACGATGTCAGCAACGTGATGAGATGAAGTTGGAGTGCTTTTTCTGTTTTCATCATTGAATTTTGCATCAACGATCATGGTGCAGTCATCCTCAGCAAACACAGTAATGAGCTGATCATTCACAATAAACCTCAACATTTGATGCAAAGAAGATGGCACTGAATTGGAAGTATGTATCCAAGGCCTTCCAAGCAAAATGTTGTAAACACTGGAGAAGTCCATGACTTGGCAAGTAATTTGGAATTGAGCAGGGCCTATCCCCAATACCAGATCTGCTTCACCCATAGATTCCCTCCTTGAACCATCAAATCCTCGAATCACAGTTGCAGATGGACGGAGTTTAATATCAAGAAATCCAAGCTTGGTGAGAGTGTTCCATGGACAGATATTCAACGCTGACCCATTATCCACTAAAACCCTCGGCAACAGCTTTCCATTGCAACGGACCGATATATACAAAGCTCTGTTATGCCCGATCCCTTCTGCAGTCAGATCATCATCGGAGAAGGTAATATGATTAGCAGCAAGTACATTCCCCACAATGTTAGAAAATTTATCCACCGGAATATCTTTAGGGACTTGAGCTTCGTTCAGAATTTTGAGCAATGCTTCTCTGTGCAGCTCGGAAGTCAAGAGAAGATTCAGAAAAGAAATCTGAGCAGGCATCCTATCCAACTGCTCCACTATTTTGTACTCGCTTTTTTTCAGCATTTTCAGAAAATCTACAGCTTCATTTTCAGACACACGAGGCTTGGGTGTCGGAGATTTAACTTTGGCCCTGGATTGAACATCAATATCGGAGTTTCCCACAATTTTCCCAGATCTAGTAATAGTAGATATATCTTCCTTCAAACAATCTTTACCCCCAATTAACAGACTGGACTCCTCGTAGTTCCATGGTACCTCTTGCAAGTTATTGACAGGCATTTGCTCTGGAAATTCGAGAATGGCAGGCTCTGATATATCCCATTCAAAAGATGAAAGATCCAAAATAAAAGGAACCTCGGAATTGTCAACTTCGGAAGGCCCTCCTTCTACCATAAACGGCTCCTCTTTTTCAAACACAAAAGATTTTAACTTTTCTTCAGCACTATCCTTAGTTATGGACTCTTCAACAGACAGTAGTTTCCTCATCTCCGCATGGTCAGTCTCCATCACGCCAAATACTTCAGTTTCATCTACAATGTACTGACTGGGGTCGACAAAATCTTCATCAGCGATGATAACCCCCACAGTGCTCCCATGCTCAGGTAGAGGATTCTTACTAACATTCGGTCCGTGCTCTCCCTTTCTTCTGAGAAGGATGTCTCCAGAGTCAATCATGTCCTGAATCTTATGTTTTAAAGCCCAACAATTGCCAGTGGTATGACCTGGACTTCCAGAATGATAAGCACAGATTGCATGCGGATCATAACCGGCAGGGGGACCTCTGGGATAGATTTTGGGAGGAACAGTGCCAATTTTTCCAGTTGCTTTTAATTGCTCATACAACTGATCAATAGGTCGGCCCAAGTTGGTGAAGGTTCGAAATTGCTTCTGAGTTTGAATTTCACTGGTTTGCAAAGGATTTTGAGAAGGGTTATTGTTTTGCAGGGTTGGTCTGGAATGGTAAATAGGACGAGAGTGATTTTGAAAGACAGGTTGTGGAGTTGGAGGTAAGGGCGAGGTATTCAAATGATTTGGTCGGGAATGATGGAATTGGGTAGTAGTGTGGTAGACTGGTTGAGGATTGGTGTAATACGGGTAAGGGAAAGAATAGGTGGGATGGTTTCTGGGTCTGAAAGACGGGCCTTGATCCCATATAAAAGCAGTATCACCTTCTTTCTTCTTGAATGGGGGCTTTTTCCCATTGTTGTTTTGATTTTGTAGAGCATCCAATTGCAACTTCAATGCAGACACATTAACAATCTTCCCTGCTTTGACAAATTCATCATACTCCTCCAATTTGTTAATGATAGCAGCAAATGGACTTCCAGTCATGCGGAAGATCTCTTCAAAATAAGGTGGATCGTGGGCCTTGATGAAAGTGCGAACAATCTCCTTCTCAATCATAGGAGGCTCCACTTTGGCAGCTAACTTTCTCCACCGTTTTGCGTACGTCTTGTGATCCTCTGACGGCTTTCTTTTCGTACCCTCCAGTGTGGTTCGTGTTGGTGCCAACTCACAGTTAAATTCATACTGCTTCACAAAAGCAGTTGATAGATCCAACCAAGTTTTGACTTCTCCAGACTTCAAATTTGAATACCAATCTAGAGCATCTCCCTCCAAACTTTCCGGAAATAGACGCATAGGCAAATTCTCATCATCCACAGGTTTACCTAACTTGTTGGCAAACATCTTGAGATGCGTCTTAGGATTCCCAGTTCCATCATACTTGCTGAATTTAGGGGTTTTGAATCCCAACGGTAGCTGAATATCTGGGAAAAGACACAATTCATCGTAGTCCAAACCACCATGTCTGCTCAATCCTTGATTCTTTTTCATAAAGTCATCGAATCGGTCCAACCTTCTTAACAGATCTTTATCAATGGGTGTAGATTGTTCTTCTATCACCGCTTTCCCTTGAGATGCAGTATCCAGTACAAAAGGCTCTGCAGTATGGTGGTGGGGTCCCTGATGGTTAGGGGGAGCGTTCAGATTGGTTTGTGGATGGGTTTGAGGGATTTGGCTACTGGTTGGGTTCACCAATACATAATTCGGATGCATATAGGAAAAGTCTGAATTTAGTCGGGTAAAGGTATTTTCAAGAGGGTTAGCGAAAGGAGGAAAGAAAGGTGTTTGGGTATTGGATGTGTGGGGTGGTTGGTAGTCTTGTGCAGGTGGGTGATTATCGATAGGTTCTTGGTCGTTTGGGACACCACCACCATTGTTGCTAGCGACCAGCTGATCAATTACACGCCTTTGTGCGGCCATTTCAGCACTTAACTCATTGAACTTGCCAAGTACCTCACTTAACTGAGCTCCCAATGCTGTGAAATCCGGTGATGTAACCATAGCAGATCCTTCCGAAGCTTCAGGCATTGAACTCATGTTTACAGACTGTCTCAAGGCTCTACTTCGGGACCTGGTGATGATGGGGCTTCTTTGAGTAGCAATTGTGAAAAATACCTGATAGTGGAGAAAAGAAACTGATTTAGGAGTGGATTTTCTGTCAAATTGCTGTAATTTATTCAAGAAAAAGAAAAAAGGAAAAAAAAAACATGAGTTAGTAGATATCTAAATAATTCGGATGCATGTCCTATGGGGGGAGCCCTTTTTGTGCCAAGGGTCGGCCTAATATGATGCAACACCTTCGGGGTAAAATCCCAATTTCAAACCTGTAAGTGAATGTAGAAATTCTCATTAACCACTGACAAGTTCAATCATTTTGTACAGCTTCATTGATGGTTCGACTGACCATTTTTACAAAATCCTCATGCCTTGCTAAACTAGTACGTTGAGACTCCCTAGAACTTCCTATACTAAGCTTCCGAATTCCTTCTCGAATTTTGTCAAATGCATCCAGGGCTCTCTCCAACTTTTCAGTTTTTCTTGTCTCCCACTTTAATTGTGCTCGGGCGTCTTCCAGGGCATGGTCGGCCACTATGAGTTGCAATTGATAATCCTCGAGTTCTTTCTTCAGCTTGTCTATCTGCTCTTCAGGGCTGACAGGAGCGGACTGTGACTTCTTTCGTGCTTGTTCGACTGTCAGTTTGATCCACTCATTATACTCTGAAATGACCTTAGGTTCCAATTTGTTGACTTGATCCAAGTGCAAACTCTCTAAACTAAGAAGATTTCCCCAAGCTTCCAATACCATGCTCCGACTTTCAGCAACTGTGTTGAGTCTGATATTTTCAATCCCTTGTATCATCGAAATTCTTTGCGGATACCCAAATTGCCTCATGACTCGTTGCGGAACATATGCGACCAATCCATTGGTGCCTGCTAGGGGGATAAAACTGTGTTGGGTAGTCGTGAAAACCGGATCCCTAACTTTTGTCCAATCCAAAACCCATTGTATTTTCTCAGGTGCCAAGTTATCGAACTCTTGAATAAACTGAGTCGGAGATGCAATTCGATAATACTTTTTGACCCTTTCTCGGTGTGATTCGATCCAATTCTCTGCGGGGAGACAAGATCCCAAAGGATTGAGCGTTCTCTTCGCTAGATGCTCCATTGCCCACATTTGGAGTATCAAATTTGACCCATAAAAGAAACCTCTTTTCTTTTGACATTCAGTAGCGGCCGTGAAGATGTCGGCAATGATTACAGGCACCAAGGTAGGGGTCATTCCATTAATCCCTGAAAATAGGCTCTGAACCATGTTAATAGTGAAAAATGTGATCTTTCCATGCTTTTGCGGGAACAACAACAGATTGATCAAAGCTAATCCAAACGCTTGCACTCGCTTCTCTACCCATTGCTCCTTACTTATAAAAAAATCGGTTCGGTACTGTTCATAGGACCCTCTTTCTCCAAATCGTTCATACAGAAACTCTAACGGGCACGATCTCGCATCCGGATGTTGGTTCATACTAGCCTGCCTTAATCCCAAAAACCTATAAAACTGTTCCCTTGTTCCATTAGTTGGATATATCATAGGATAACCTTTCCCAGGTATCTGCAATAATCCTTCTATTTCTTCTAAAGTTGGTGTTAATTCACATTCACCGAATCGAAAAATAGAACCTTCTAGATCCCAGTACCCAAGTAGAGCTTGAATGATTGCAACATTTGGGGTTATGCTTAGAAGACTCGGTAAATGTCCCACATATTTGAACAGTCTTTTCACCTCATGTGTCATATTATTTTTCCAGTCTGTTAGTTCCCGAGGTATCTGGTTCAGCATTTTGCACGGAGCCATCTGAGGAGGAATTTCACTCTTAGTACCTTACCTCGGGATTTTACCCCTTAGGCAATACAAAATCATAAACATGCAAGTCTCATTGGATTACATATCCGAGACAAAAGGTGACTTATTCCTACCGTAGGATTCCCTATGCGGCATTCCCTCTATGGTTAATGCATGATGACAATTTATTAAAGCATATTAAATATACAATGAAATAATTGAAATGTGACCTAAAAGTGCCCCCTTTAAATGCCGGGGTAAGCCTAAAATGATGTGCAGTACATATGCATATGCAATTGACTAAAATTTAAACATGCTTGATATAAGAGGCGGTCTTATCTTAAACGAGTACCATGTTAGGACTCTTATTTCTAAAGTTTGTGTATGCAGAAAAAGGAAAAATAAGGAGAGGTTAGTTCAACAAGTAACATATAACACGTTGTGACAATAAATGATACAAGAATGAAAAGTAAATAAAGCAAAGAAAGAGGGGTGAAATCCCTCCCCTCGTGCTTAGTGTTCCTAATTGGATAGGTTGACTCTATTCTAGGTAATTTCTAATATGGATGCATGAGGTTTGGCTTACTAATGCATCTAGACTCGATAAGGTTTCAGGCTCCCAAGCCTTCAGACCAAAAAGTTAAGGGTCATCAATCCCAAAACCTTCGGTCGGTGGCTTGAGTGATCCCTTAGGCATCGCTATGGGCGCAGAGCACACCATCCGCCTACCTAAGGAAATCGATCCTAATCCTACAAGGAGATGTGGGATGGCGCCCACGAGAAAAATAAAAAAAAGGTAAAAATAATGCATGCACGTATGAAGTGCTTCCTTTTGAGGGGAGAGATTATAATTAAAACACGTGTGGAGGCTCTACGGTGATATTTTCCCCCACCCAAATGCAAAGCGCGATACGAATAAATAAATAAATAAGCCATTCATCACATACACGCAAGACGAGGAACGATTACGAGTGTGAAATGCAAAACATCCTAAAAAAGAAAAATGCAACCTAAAACATCCAAATATGATAAATATAAGGGTTAAAAAGAGAAAAGACGACTAAGCCAAGTGCTTGGACTCTCTAACGTCCCCAGTGGAGTCGCCAAGTTGTCGCGCCCCATTTTTCGCGATGGAAAATAAAAGGAGTTTATAAAAAGATGTGATTTATTAATAATAAATGAAAAAGGACCTAGAATGGGACTTAAAAAGAATGCGACAATTTGGGTCCAAAATTTAGTCTAAAAGGGTTTTTAAGAAAAAATAGGAGTCGCCACTTGGTATGGAATTTTGGTGTACCAAGTCACCCAAAAAATATTTTTTGACAAAAATAAAATAAATCAAAACCCTTTTTGACAACTCCAGATCTTTGAAAACAAGAGAAAATAGGTTCGGGAGTCACGGTTGAAGAAAGGGAAGGCAAAGGTTTAATTGATTCAAACCTAAGGCACCCTTTCAACCTAGTCTAAGCTAGTTGCGAGGTTTAGTCAAAATTTTCCTAATCTAACCCTTAATTTTGTCATATTTGGATGTTTCCTACATGGATGCAAATCTAAATTTATAAAAACATCGAAAGGGACAAAATGTTCATTCAAGGGTTTGATTGAACCAATCGCATTAATTGCGAAGGCCAAAATAACTCCTTGAAGGTGTCACGAATATGCAAATGATGAATTTAAAGTAAAGAAAAGAAATTAGATTATATACATATATATAAGTGATCAAAGAAAAAGGGAATGCAACATAAAGGGTACGGGAGGCAAAACTCGTGACATAATTTTCTTATATATGGATTAATAGGGTATTTAAACTAAAAAGTTATAATCACCCATTTCCCATGTTTGAAAAATAATTATCCTAACATGAACAAGCAAATGAACTAGCTTAAATGAGATGCAATTCTAAATGGCATGATTAGCACCTATAGCGGGTAAGGGATAATATAATAGGGAATATTATACAAATGAGAAAAGATTCTAAAAATAAAAACATGCATGGAAATGCGGTGAATAGCACACAAAGATGAATCTAGCGCAAGACAACCTAAATGGTCTAGCGTTGGACTAGCCCATTTCTAAAAATCCTTACTAGCGTTGGACTAGCAAGTAAGCGAAGAGAGAAGCCACAACTAGCGTTGGACTAGTGTGGTGACGTTATGCATTAACAATTCATAGTGAAGCAAATAAAGCATAAATTAAAACAAATAAACACATAAGAGCACGTAACACATAACACGTAAGCATAATATCTAGATGCCAAAATCCTAAGAAAAAGCGGATAAAACACTTAACACATAAACCACATAAACACGCAACCTATCTATTACATCGGGGAGCGCCTAACTACAATCTAGGAGGGAAAAATATAATAAAACAAATCTAATTATCCTATCTATTACATTTTTGAAGTATTTAAATACCTCTCGAATCATTATAAAAACTAACTAAAACATATATAAGAAAATTTGAATGAATATTTAAATCAAATAAATAAAGCATATAAAGATATATAAACACATAGGAACACATAGGAGCACATAAGAGCACGTAATTGACATTGAAATAATAAAATAGGAGTACCTCCCGTTTGAAATGGTGACTAAATGGAGTCAAATTGTCCTAATTATACTCACAATGAACAAAAGGATCATGGCACCAATTTAATTGAAAAAGAAAATAATAATACAAGCACTAAATTCACACTAATATGTCAGACGTAAAGAAATTTAAGCAAATCTAAAAATTACAAGTTAAGTATATTCAAAAGTAGCATAATTAGCTATTAAAGAAAAGAAACAATCATAATAAAGAGAGTCAAAATTCATCAGGGACTGAATTGCAAAAATTGAAAAAACTTTTGGGGACAAAAATTATATTTTTCAAAGTTTAGGGGTCAAAATTAAATAAAAGATAAAATTCAGGGACCAAAGTGCAATTACTATAAGGACCTACATGAAAGAAATTAAAATGTTCTGGGCCGTAGTAAAATTACTCCAAAGATCAGGGGCCAAAGTGCAAATCGTAATCAGATCTTCTTAAGAAAACAGGCCACTGGGCCATTATTTATTTCTTTGGGCCGAAAACTACCTAAGCCCAGCCGAAAGTCTAAGCCAAAACACACAGGCCAGCCCGTCTTCTATCACTCAAACCCAACCAAAAACACATGGGCTCCAAGCTCCTAGCCCAACCGAAACCCAAAAGAAAACATAAACCAAAGCCCAACCCCAAAACCTAACAAAACTAGCTCTTGGCCCAACCGAAAAATAAACATTAGCCCAATCCCTTTTTTCTTTTCTTTTCTTTTTCTTCTTCTTCTACCCTTCCGGTTCTTCTTTTCCTTGCCTGGCCGGCTGAAGCTCCTCGCCACCGCCAACCATGGCTGACATGGCGGTTGCCGGCGCCGCCACCGCTGGTCGCCGGCCATTTTTCCGATCACAAAATTTCACCAAAATACACCCCCTCACTCGATTTTTCGCGTAGGTTTCATTTCCGGAGTTAGTTTTTACAAAAGAAGAAAGAAAAGTGGCCAAATGGCCAAAAAACAGCTGCATTTTTTATTATTTTTAGACCTTTAAACCTTCACCAAAAATTCATAAAAATATATTACAATACTCCTTATAATCTTTACATTACAAATATAATCTTAGCTAACAAGAAAACAACAACAAAAGACTACATTAAGACAAAACAGTTTCTAAAATTCATTTTTTTTTTGTTTTGGCATTTCATCAAACATTTAGCATGCATGCACAAAAATCATCTTTCTTTTCCTCAGTCTAGTCTTGAACTTGCCCAACAACACCACAACAATAAAACCAGCAAGAGGAAGGGACAAATCATCAACTAAACATGCTTCAAATATAACTACTAAAATAGAAAGAAAAAGAAAAGGAAATCGGAAAAATAAAAGGAAAATTACCCCAGCTGGAATTACGGTCCGTGGGCTAGAGTTTGGAGGAAATTCCAAGCTATGATTGTCCAATTGGTAGCTGCCCCTCTTTTTTGTTGTGTGTGAGTGTGTTGGGAAAAAAACCGAGAGGGAGAGAGTGAGGTTTTGTATATTGTTCACCAAAATGAGAGGGAGAATTGAGAGAAGAGCCGAGAGTCCTTTTTTTTTTTTTTGTCCCCCCCCCCCAGCCGAGAGAAACCATATTGGGAGAGAAAAAGAGGAGCTTGTGTGTGTCTTTGGTCCAAATGATTATTTTTTACCAGATGACAAGAAAGTTGAGTGTAGGAATGGGTTAAGTGTTTTTTGGTAGGAAAAATGATGAAAATGTGTAAGTTTTGTAATAATTTGATTTTGATTTGATTTGATTTTTTATTTTTGCTTTTTGATTTTTGATTTTTGATTTTTGATTTTTTTTTTGTTTTTTAACTTTTCCTTTTTTGTTTTTGTTTTGTTGTTTGTTTTTTTTTTCTTTTTTTTTTAAATAAACCTGCAAAAATGAGAAAATTACACATTAATAATAATAATAATAATAATAGATAACTTATTAAATAGATAAAAATTTAGGAAAATATTAAAAATTGACAAAAATTTGGTGTCTACAACATTAAACTCGGAAAATTGGAGACATGTACAATGTTCTTAAAATAGGTAAATTTAGGTTTAAGTACTCAAGTGATAGTTGCTGGTACGATCGTTACAAGAATTTCTCGAAGATTGCACTTTATCGCGCCTAAATTGGAAATACGCGTTTTCACGCGCACGCTTAATTGAGGGACTTTAGACCATTAATTTGGGACAATTAAGAGTGAATAATATTTATATGAATATAAGTGCCTTCGAGGTTTAGTGCACTGGCGAAATAAACTCGAAAGGAATCGAGCACAAAACACGCGCGTATGCGCACTATTTGCGGTTGACTTTTGCGCACCTAAACTCTTAGTCCTTAAGCTTCCTTTGTAAGCCAAAAAGTCAGACCAAACATCTCATTCTCCTAGCTCTCTTGGCCGGCCAGCAAGCTGCAAAGAAACAACTAAAGTTCTTCAACTTTTCACTCCAAAATCTTGCTCAAATCACTACCAAATCCTCTCAAATTTTAGCACCACTTAGTTCAACACTTGGGAAGTCCATCTAGCTGCAAAAGAAAGGAGCTCTCCACGGTTTTCCTCAGGCTTCAAAGGGCCGAAAATTCTGACTTGAACAACCACCAAAGTAGGTAATGATCCAACACTCTAAACTTGTCCTATGGAGGTTAAATTACACATATGAGCTTGAATCTTTACATGGGTAACTTATATTGTAGGAAAATTTGAAAAGTGGGCTCTATGAACTCCCACTCTTGGGTTGTTGCTGATAAGAGGTTTAATGTTGGATTTAATGGTGGTTTAGTGGCTAAAATGATAGATCTAGGGAATATTATTGTTGGAAACTCAAAGTTGAGGCCATGACAAAAATTTCCGAAACTGCCCCTGCTTTGTTCGGCCATGATAAGGCCAATTTTTTATGATCTAATGGCTTGAATCTGATGTTTATATGTTGTATTAGATGTGTAAAAGTTTTCATTGGAAAACATTAACGTTTGGTTGGGCAAATGAATTTATTTGTGAACTAGTCAAGCTGGAAAACTGTTTTCGGATAACCCTGTCCAGCGGTAGCATTTCGACCATAACTTTGTCCTCCGACGTCGAAATTGAGTGCCGTCAGTGACATTTGAAACTAGACATCCATACCTTTTCAACGGCATAAAATGCACATTCTGATTCCATGTGTGGGAGCCGAACCATTCGTTTTAAGATAGCTGTCCTGTTTCTCTGTTCTGCTGGAATGATTTGTAGAGGCAGCAACTTGAGGCTCAATTTCGAGCTGGTTGTTTCAAAACGTTTTCTTCTGTGAATTTTTAACCCTATGAATGTATTTTCCAACGCCATAAACCATGCTCAATTCCGAGTTAATTCGACTGAGTTGTGATCAAAACAAGAACACTGCTCTGTTTTGGAAAAACCTAGTTTTGGACAGATTTGAGATGAGACTTGTTGTGGTCTTACTAAATGAAATTCTTGGTGTTAAACACCTACCAAATGTACCATGAATGTTCCTTAGACTTTCCTTTCACATATGAACCATGATTGGAGGATTTTCTTAGCCAAACGATTGGATTTGGAAAGAAAAGGATTAAAGGCAGATTGCCTTAAGAATTTTTCCAAACTTTAGTTGGTTTGTTGGCTACCTTCCCGAAAGTATTTTTCTGTGAAATTTGATAGAGAGATACCCTTCATATAAGAGTAAAATACTGTCAATTTTGGCACCAATCCAAGTTCGTTTCGATACCTAACTAAACTTCCAATGTTGGAAGTTCAAATCTGGAAATTCTTCTCCAGTCTTGAATTTTCCCCAATTTTGAGCTACCATATCTTGGTGCTCGAAACTCCGATTCTTGATCCGCTTGTTCTGTCCTAAACCTTACTTGCACCTCTAATTGAGTTATAAATTTCAAGGGCTGGTTTGCAACGAGTGAATTCTGCCAAATTTCCAAACTTAGCGAAAAACCAACCCCAGCTCAATCCTGAACATTCTGGAACAGTGATTTCAAGCTCATTTTTGAATACCTTCCACTTAAATTCATGGAAAAGTGTATTCTAAGAACTTTTAGTACTTTCCAAGAGATTTCCAACGGTAGAAAGTTTTCCAATTTTAGACTTGTATCGAGTGAGATACGATTTTTTCAAAGATCCATATCAAAACTGAAATTTTCCAACTTTCAAGGAAATAGAGTTTTCCAAGAACTCTTTATTCTTTCGACATTATGCAAACGTTTTAATCTCGATTTCCAAGATAAAAACCCAAATGCTCCTGTATTTTATGAAACGTCACTCGAACCTCGATTTACAAGTAATTAAGGTTCCTTTTCACAAAAATTCCCTAGATTACCATAGTGCACGAATTATTTCTCGATAATTGGGTTGAGAGAATAATAATTCACTATTATTTGCTCAGGCGCACACGAGGACCTTCAAGAGGATCCCACGGTAGACACTTGAAATTTCCTTGACCCTACTTGCACTTAATACTTTGTGAGTGTCAAGTGCATGACTTGTTATGTTTACTTGATTTTCCTGCTTATATACGTGAATATCACTTGATGAGACGAGTGTGTACTTTATCGCACTCGCTCTCCTTTACTCGAACTTTACTTGCATTAACTTGGTTTTCAAAGTCGATTTGAGTGAATCTCGTCGACTAAAATATACCCGTTTTCGTGTGCATGTCGTGTTGCCATGCGTGTCGTGTTGTCGGGTGGAGTGAATCTCCTCGACTTATGGGGACGCCCAATTCTCTTAGCCAATCTTGCAACTCGAGTCAGTATGGGCTTGGTCGAGAAGCTTGATAAACCAAGAGAATAACAAAACACAACTTGATCTTTTGAGATCTTGTTCGGCATACTTGTGGAGTATCGCCCTTTTCGTGCGTGTTCAAAAATCAAATCTTGATCTCTTGAGATCTCGTGAGGCATACTCGACGAGTATTGCCTTTTTCGTGCGTGTTTGGTTACGGATCCGAGAGGGTGGAATGTTGGTCGGAGAAAATAATAAGTGAAGTTTCTACGGATATAACACCCACCCGGATGACGGAGTGTCATCACGAGGGGGTATCGGATCGAGCCATGGCGAAGCAAGTGAAAAATAACTCCTGAGACCTCCTATATCCTTGAATTGTTTCTGTTTAATTTTCTCGCTCGAATTGTTATATATTGAAATTGCATTGCTCTACTTGTTATATTGGGATTGTTACTTGGACAACGTGCTTGCATGTGTGTTTTCTTGGCCTCACGAGCTATTGGCTCACCCCGTAGATTTATTTTCCTTAACAGGAATGGATGGAGTGAAACTCGATGGAACCCTTTGGATGTACTTTTGTATTAGGGTTTCAATTGTAATTGACTAGACATTTTGGCTATTGTATATATTTGGGAATTGATGTATCTTTTGGATCCTGATGTAAGAATTGGATAACGGATGAATTTTGAACTCGTGGTGCAAGACTTGGATATTCGATTATGGAAGCGATTTTTCCTTATTAGACTGGTATAAATTGTTATATATTGTTAAATTTGAATTGATTTGTCTCGAATCCTGGCGAGAGTTAGGCAGGCGTTTCGCGGATACCCTTGGGTTCGCCCTTGGGAGAAGTGGGGGCGTCACAGTAACTTCATAGTTACACTATTTTTCAAACTTTTTTTTTGTTGATCTTTTTCTCTTAGTAGCCTTCTCTAGACTACATCTCAATCTCTTGCCTGAAATATTTTTCATCTTTCTTTTAATACCCTTGATATTAATACCACTTGCATTAGTAGTATTATTTGTGGGGTTAGAAACTTTTGTTGCATTTGACATCTTATTACTTGACCCTTCTTGATGTAATCTTGCATCATCTAAATCCAATATTTTCAAAAGATCTTCTTTAGCAATTTTATAAGTTTCTTCTGCTCGTGCAACTTTTGTGACCAATTGAGTATATAGTCTACACAAATCTCTATGACACTTCGTAAAAAGCCCTTTCGAATCCAAATCATTATTGATATTGCAAAAATTATTGTCTCTAATATATCCTGCTTTTGGTTTATTGGTCCATCTCTTTATTCTGTATCGACTAGGGATATTCATGATGTTTCTTACATTAAGAACTTTCAAAGAATGAGTATAAAATTTCAGAGAATTCATACTTCTTGCAACTACATGAAAGCTGATCACCTATTGAATCAAATCTATCCATAAGATAGTTTTTTCTGCTTTTAGAAGTGATCTTATACTCTGTCACTGTTCTAACCTCACTATAGGTGATTATATCACAATCATAAGATTTACCCCGATCAATTTCAAACCATTTGAATACTTCAGGAGTATAAACACTTGCACTTTATTTCAAATTATCAATATCAAATGGTAGTACTACAGTACTCCTATATGCTCTAAAGTCAGTTTTAAGTTCTTTATATCTACGATCATCAACTAACCACTCAAAATGATTGAAAAGCTCATGAAATTTATTCTTGTAGGTTCCATACCTTTTTATCACACTATTCATACTTTCGCTTATTTGAATTGTTGTCATATCTGCACAAAATGTTTCCCTTCCATATACCAATGCTTATTTTTCTTTAATTTCAAACATACGTTTTAACCAATCATTGTCTTCAAGATCATATTTCTTTAACATAGCATTCCATTTAGATATATAAAATCTTCTTCTTCTTCAAAATCATATACACATCTACTGAAATCATTTGCAAATTGTTTAAAATTTTTGAACACATGATTGAGATGAATAGCTGCATTTTGAAATATATGACATACGCAAAGATGGTGACGTCTTTTAGGCCATGTAGAATTAGTCCTTTAGTCATTGCTGCGTTTTGATCCGTAAGTATAGTGTTTGGTTTTTTTCCTGACATGACTCTCACAAAAGTGTCAGACAACCACTCAAAAGTCGAAGCAGTTTCATCATATAATAAAGCAAACCCAAATATTGCAGTCTGCTTATGATTAATCACTCCAACAAATAATGCAAATGGATGGCCTTCATTGTTTTTTTGTACGTCGTGTCAAAACAAACATCTCCAAAACTTGCATAATCTGCCCTTATTAATCCATCAGTCCAAAAAATATTTGTAATCAAATCATCCTGATCCACTTGAATTGCATAGAAGAAATTAGGATTCTCCAATTGCATTTTTGCAAATGTTCAAGTACGCCTCCTATATCTCTGACTCTCATTTGTATTGTTCATTTAGAATGTAAATAATTCTTATAATCCTCAGGAATAAAACCTAAGTTCTCCCGTCCTCCTGCTTGTAGTGCTAGAAGTTCATGAGAAACTTTTGGTGCTATACCCACACGGTATGCCATATCAATTTCAGATGCATGAATAGAATTTATCTTTCTATTTGATCTGTGTAAGTGAGTTTTGTTGGGACTTGAAAGATAGTGATTATGCTCAATGATCAATTGACATATACGAAACTTACCAGTTTGTCTCCTATTAACCTTCATCTTTGTCGAACAATTAAATCGTGTTTCAGGACAAAGGGCTCTTACATTGAGATCTCTTTTATCCTTTGCTCATTTTCTTTCAACGCTACAATAAAATATCCTATGCATGAGCTTACCATTGCTATCTTTGTGGAAGCTACTTCTTTTGATTCCAAAACCAACTTCCTTTGCATATGCTAAGTAAAAATTATAAGCATCTTCTTCACTCTCATATTCCATGCCCATCTTCGGAAGTAGTTTAGGAGGAATCGATGCATGAATTTTGTTTATATATTTTATTACATTTAAAACTGGTGGAGTGGAAACCTCATCATTGGTAATTTCATCTACCTTGTCAAAATCCAATCTACGACAGGGTCATACCTCACTTTCCATAGAAGTCGTAGCATCCATATCCTGCAAACTTCCACACAAAGTTAATTGCAATACAATATGAAAAAATGTAAGAAAGTTTTTTTCCTCAATAATTTAATTGAAATAGTTGAATTCCCAATTCTACTCATTCACTACTACTACTTGCAACTAGTCAGAAAAGCTATTGTTACTTCTTGTACCTCCTTTTCAATTTGGTACATTAGTAAAATTTATAACAATTCTTGAAATAATAAATAATTTTTTAATCTGACAAAGTAGTTTACTTTCAAGATACATCACAATTAGTGCGTAAGTAATCAGTTTGACCACTCAACTAATATTTAACCTTTCCAAACTCACAATTCAATGTAAATTTCACTTCCACAACTCAGAGGGAAATAAAAATGATGAATACAAATATGAAAATATAAAATTACATAAAATAAGGTAGGGTAATATTACTGTTAGTAGTTACATAGGCTGCAAGAATCAAACATCTCAGAAATTTTATAGTGGCATTATTGCTTAGAGTATTCAACAGTTCAGTTTGTTTTTCCAGACCCATTGAATGATTATTTAAGTAAATATTTTTTCAATGTCAAAAGTATTCGTACATAGTAAATTGTTTGTAAACAATAAACAATAATTCATGTTAAGTCAATAACAGTAAAAACAAAAGTAAAAAAAAGTACACATATAAATTACCTAGAATTGAAGATAATAATAATAAAATCTCTTTTTAATTCTCTTGTTAATGTTTGCTCCGGCAACTGTTCTTGACAACAATAATTTGATGTAGAATCTTGTTATCTAAGAAAGTGAAAGAGAAGTCACCACTTGATCTAACAACTTATTAGGCAAATAGAATTCTCGGTTACTGGAAACGGTGTGAGCAACTTTCAATGCAATTCCAGAAATACAAATCAAAGGTGAATTCTAATTTATATAAATGCCAGATGTCGACCCAATTGTAATCTATTGACTTTGGTATGAAAATGCAGGTAGATCTTTGGAGTGGTGACGCAACTTTCAAGGCTTTTTTTTCAACTTTCAACTTATTAGGCAACGGTGCAAGCTAGTTACAGGGACTTTTCTCTGTTTGGGTTTTTTCAAAACAATCAATAATGAAAGAGTTTGAAGGCAATTTTGTTTAGGATTTTCTTTTTCTTTTTCCCCAAAGCAATAGATCGTGAGTGGTTTCCGTACAAAAGTATTGGTTTATAAAGTAGATCAGTTAATTTTGGTTCAAAGTTTTAGAAGGCAAAGGAAACTTGTGTTAAACCAAACCAATTTGAGTTATTAGAAAACTAAAGTACAAATGATAATAGGACACTTGGTGCAATTCCAGAGGTGGCATTGGGTTGGCACAGGAAAGATGTAACCGAGGATCCCAAGTGCCAAAAACCATGCTGCAAAAGTGATTGTTTACATAGCAAGCACTACCAATGGCTCATGGTATTTGTTTGTTTTGTATGTAGTGTCAAACACTAGCACATCCCCAAACTCTATGAAGTCCTGCATTGACCTTGAATCTGCCCAAAATTATCTTAAGAACTGAAATAAAACATTGTATCATTTATCGGCTAAGTACCCAAGGGCACCTTTAGCATCACCTTTGGCAACATGTTTTCTGATTTCAGTATGCAACCTCTCATATAAATCCTTTGGAATGAAGCCCATATCTGCATATCCAACTAATTTTATTACAAATACTTCATAATCTAGGATGTCTTCATACCCATCATCTTCAATGACTTAGCGTGAGGGTAGTGGACTTCCAAAATCTACCAATGTGAGTGCAACTATGATATGCTGGAGTTGCATGCTAAATCAGGATTATATTCGAAGACGAATCCACATACTATGTATTTCATTCGCATAACATCCAACTTTATTCTTATGCATGCTTTCATTCAATTTTTTCCTCTTGTCATGCCTAAAGCCTTCACAATTTCATGAAAATTTTCTGTCTATTGATAAGTGAATATTTAACGTATATTTTGTACAAGTTTGGCATGAACTTTTGGTATGTTTTGAGAAGATTAAAGCTATATTTGAACTCTTTCGGTGATAATTGATTAAATTTTGTTTAAGTGTTCAAAATTTGATAAGTACGTGGATTAATGTGTTAATTTTGTGAAATTATGAAGGATATTGATATATGGAATTCATGCACGAGATGAAGGAATTGTAAGAATTGTCCTGAGGATAAAGTACAAGAGAAACTAGGAGCAAACATGAAGAGAAAAGAGAAGAAGTAAAAAATTAGAAATTCATCAGCATGGATCCGAGGTCGGATCCGTGTGAGTAAAGGGCGATCTGAGCCCTCGTCTGTACTTCTGGAACAGTATATCCGAGGTCATACGATCCGAGCTCGGATCCATTAGAGAAAGTCCTCGGATTGATAAGATCCGAGCTCGGATTGATAAGATCCGAGCTCGGATCGATCTTTACCCCTCGAATCCGAGACTCGGATCTACCTCACTCTTCAGCAAGTGGCACAGCCATTTTTTCACTTTTCATACAACTTTTCAGCTATCTTGGGAGAGAAAATTCGGTAGCACATGCTTCTGCAACAAAAGAGAAGACCAAATGAGTTATTGGCTAGTCAAAACGACATATCTTTTGACTTCCTTTACAAAATCTAAGTGGTTGAAATCATGAAGGAAAAAGAAAAATGCCTTTCTACCACCTTTTATGCAGACACACAATTGAGAAGCTGGACATCACCTTACGTAGCTAGTTTTCTTGCTGGTAACTAATTTCTCTCTAGCTAGGGGTTCTTTGAGAAGCAATTGGAGTGTTCACTTATAATCATCTTGTACAAGAATATAGCAGAAAATTGAGGGCTTCACCGTCAATTGGCTAAGCTTTCCTTTATCTTTCTTGTACTTGTACTTTATGATGTTTTGTATTAATAAACTTGTGAGTGTGATTGTTAAATCATTCATAAGTAGTTAAACTTCTTAATCTAGGGAGTAGATGAAACTTTTGACTAAATGATATAAATTGAATGTGATTTACACTTGTTATATCTTCTATTAACTTGCCTATTTGTGTAGTTGAAATTACTTGTTGTTGTTTGATCACCAATAGCATGTTTATAGTTGTTATTAGTCAATGAGAATTGGTAGTAACAATGAAAAAACATGAGTAGAGCTTAAGTTGTATGTTCATGAAAATAGAAATACACTTAAGTGAATTACTTAGTATTTCATGAAAGAAAACAGAGTAGAACTAGTATTTTACTATGAAAATAGAAAAAACTATATTGCTATAGACCAATTCATCATGAGAATGAGACTTGGTAATATTGGAAATGAATCCCTGATTAAACAAGAAAAATAACAAGAGGTAAATCTATTCATTTGTGTTGTTTATGCCATAAGTGGAATCTACATCCATAGATTCAATCTTTAGTGAAATTTCTCCATTTGCATTTAACATTGATTAAACCAGATTTGTAGACAATAGCATTATAATTTTCTTACTCAGATTTATTGTAAGTCTAAATAATAGAGAAAAATAAAGGCCTAGTACTTATTTAATTTGCTCCTCGTGGGATCGACCCGATACATACCCTACATTACGATTTCGGCCTGTATACTTGCAGTCAACGGGTATAAAATCGAATTTAAACTTGCATTGATATAAAAATCTCGTCAAATTTTTGGCGCCGCTGCCAGGGAGCGGCAATATTAGGGCCTAATCATCTCTATTAATTTAGATATTTCCATTATTTTTATTCAAGTTGTTTATAGTTGATTTTAATAATTAAAACTACAAAATTTCTCTTATTTTTATTTGTAGTGTATGCACCGATCAAATCGAGAAAGTGCACTTTTCGATCCTGAAATTGAGAGGACACTACGTAGACAAAGAAGAAATACACCACATCAAGAGGAACAAGAGATTTGGCAGCCGATAGAGGAAATCTTGATAGAATTACCATTTGAGTAAGAAATGGTGAAAAATGAACCAAATAGGCGAATTCTACGAGATTTTGCTTTACCGGGAACACAAGATTCTCAAACTTGTATTGCAAGGCCAACGATAAATACTAATAATTTTGAGATTAAACCATCACTAATTCAAATAGTACAACAATCTCAATATGGAGGTAATGCCACCGAAGATCCAAATTCTCACTTGTCAACATTTCTTGAAATCTGTGATACAATTAAGTTTAATGGTGTTAGTGATGATGCAATTAAACTTCGATTATTTCCATTCTCGCTAAGGGACAAAGCCCAGGTTTGGCTATAATCCCATCCTCCTAACACTTTTACAACTTTGGCTGAATTAGCTAAGGCTTTTCTAAATAAATTTTTTTTACCTGGAAAAACTGCTAAACTCAAAATGGATATAACTAGTTTCTCTCAACAGGAAGGAGAAACATTGTATGAAGCCTGGGGCGCTATCGAGAATTGCAACAAAAATGTTCTTATCATGGTTTACCAGATTGGCTAGTAGTCCAAACATTTTACAATGGTCTCACCTATCCAATAAAGACGCATGTAAATGCGGCAGCGGGAGAAACATTGATGGGAAAGACAGCTGAGAAAGCTCAACAAATTGATCAAAGAAATGGCTGCTAACAACTATCAATGGGCAAACGAACGAGGTAATACAAAGAGAACCGCAGGTATGTTCGAAGTAGATACCTTGAATATGTTAAGTGCAAAAATGGATAATGTGGTTAAAATACTTAATAGGTACGTTGGTTCTAACTCTAATCAAGGAGTAGTTGTTGCATATTGTACTACTTGCGACGGAGATCATAATGATTCTATGTGTTCTAGCAGCGAACAGGTTCAATATCTTAACAATTACAACCGTCCACCCAAAAATAATCCATACTCCAATACCTATAATTCAGGATAGCGTAATCACCCGAATTTTGGATGGAAGGATCAAGGGAACCAACAAAGACCAATTAATCCACTGGACTTTCAACCAAAACAATCACTTTCAGAATCCAAACCAACTTGAAAATTTGCAATTGAGAAGCTGGCAAATGTATCAAATGATAAAATTGAAAATTTAGCAAGTGCCACTATTCAACGGTTTGAAAGAATTGAAGGAAGGATGGACCAACTCACCAATATGTACAGGAATGTTAAGGTTCAGTTAGGGCAAATAGCAAATGCGGTTAACAATCGCAACCAAGGGGATTTACTTAGCAAGATTGATGTGAACCCAAGGGAGTATGTAAAGGTTATAACCCTCCGTAGTGGTAAGGAAGTGGGTGAGTTGCCTGTAGTTGAATGTGAGAGAGAATGTGAAAGAAGAGAGAACAAGCAGTTGAGTGAGTTAGGAGAGAACGGTAAGAAAATCAAAAGGAAAAAAAAGATGGAGGAAAATGAACCACAAATGGGAGATACAACACCAATTCCACCGTTGCCATTTTCACAAAGATTGAAGCCTTCGAGAAATGATAAAGAATTTGCGAAGTTTGTCAACATTTTCAAATAATTACATATTAATATTCCTTTTGTTGATGCTATTTTGTAGATTCCTTCATACGCAAAGTTTCTCAATGAGATAATGACTAAGAAAAGGAAGTTAGTAGATAGTGAGACAATTGCATTAACGGAAGAATGTAGTGTCATCATACAAAATAAATTGCCACCAAAGTTGAAAGATCCAGGGAGTTTCACAGTTCCTTGTACTATTGGTAATGTAGAATTCTCTAAAGCACTTTGTGACCTGGGTGCGAGTGTGTCATTGATCCCTTTAATTGTGGCTAGGCAATTGGGGTTGAAAGAGTTAAAGCGTACTAACATTTCTTTGCAATTGGCTGACAGGTCTATTAGACATCCAATAGGCATATTAGAGAATGTGCTCATTAAAGTACAGAAATTCATTATTCTTGTTAATTTTGTTGTTTTAGATATGGAGGAAGGTGTTAATGTACCTATTATACTTGGTAGACCATTTCTGGCTACTGCAGGTACAATAATAGATGTCAAACGAGGTAAGTTTAAGTTCGAAATCGGTAAAGAGGAAGTGGAATTTAATTTGAGTAAAGTGGAGAAATATCCCTCTTTTACCGATCATGTTTATTCTGTTGACATATGTGATGAATTGACATTAGAGATGAGTCAAGCTAATCTTGATGATGATTCTCTTGAACTTTGTCTTAATGGTGTAGGCTTACAAGAGGAACAATTGATTGAAGAAATGACTAAATTTTTGCAGGCACAGGTTCCTTACAAAAGGAGGAATGCGTATGAGGAGTTAGGACTGAGCAAAGGATTACCGCCATCATCGTGTGAGCAAGATCCACGGCTTGAGCTTAAGCCACTTCCTAAACACCTCAAATATGCATTTTTTGGATAAAAAGAGACATTGCCAGTGATTGTCAATGCTGCACTAGATGAGGAACAACTAGGCAAACTCTTACGTGTATTGAAGAAGCATTTAAAGGCTATAGGATGGACGATTTCTGATATCAAGGGAATCAGTCCAACTATTTGTATGCACAGAATTTTGTTGGAAAGAAACTCTAAACCAGTGGTTGAGACTCAAAGAAGGTTAAATCCAAATATGAAAGTAGTAAGAGTAGAAATTCTTAAATGGCTGGATGCAGGTATAATTTTTTCAATTTCTGATAGTGTTTGGATTTCTCCTATTCATGTAGTGCCAAAGAAATGGAGGATAACCATAGTACGTGATAAAAATGATGAAATGATTCCTTCTAGAGTTGTGGTTGGGTGGCGAGTCTGTATTGACTATAGAAAATTGAATGCAGCTACTAGAAAGGATCATTTCCCTCTTCCTTTTCTTGATCAAATGGTAGAAAAATTGGCTGGATATGAATTTTATTATTTTTTGAATGATTTTTCAGGATACAATCAAATAGTCATTGCACCGGAAGATCAAGAGAAAACCACGTTCACCTGTCCTTACGGCACTTTTGCATTTCGAAAAATGTCTTTTGGATTGTGCAATGCACCAGCCACCTTCCAACGTTGCATGATGGCAATTTTCTCTGATTTTAATGAGAAAATTATGAAAATCTTCATCAATGATTTTTCTGTATTTGGATCTACTTATGATCATTGTCTTAACAATTTAGATCTAATTTTGCAGAGCTGTGAAGAAACAAATCTTGTACTCAATTGAAAAAAATATCACTTCATGGTTTGTGAGGGTATTGTGCTAGGTCACAAAATTTCTTCAGAAGGTATTGAGATAGATCAAGTCAAGATAGAGGTTATTAAGAGAATGCCTCCACCTATCAATGTGAAAGGCATTCGCAACTTTCTTGGACACGTGGGATTTTATCGGTGATTTATTAAGGATTTCTCCAAAATTACTAAACCTTTATGTGAATTACTTGCAAAAGATGTTCCTTTTCACTTTAATAATGAGTGCTTATTTGCTTTCAAGAAGAAGGAACTTATCTCCGCACCCATAATAGCATCATCGGATTGGAGCTTGTCATTCGAATTGATGTGTGATGTGAGTGATTTTGCAGTTGGAGCTGTTCTTGGACAAAAACATGATAAGCGACTTCATGTCATTTATTATGCAAGTAAAATGATAAATGAAACCTAAGTTAACTATGCAACAACAGAGAAAGAGTTGCTAGCAGTGATATTTGCGTTGGATAAGTTTAGATCGTATTTAGTAGGATCTAAAGTTATCATTTATACTGACCATGCAGCACTCAAATATCTTTTAAATAAGAAAGATGTAAAACCTCGACTAATTTGATGGATTTTATTATTGCAGAAATTTGATTTGGAGATCAAAGATAAAAAAGGATCCGAGAACTTAGTCGCTGATCATCTTTCTAGACTGGAAAACATGCCTCAAGAAGACCATTCATCCATTAAAAAAGAATTTCCAGATGAGTTTTTAATGGCAATTTATAAGTCACCATGGTATGCTGATCTAGTTAACTTTGTAGTTAGTGGAGTGATACCAAGTGATTTGAATTCTCATCAAAGGAAAAAGTTCTTAAATGATGCTAAACATTATTTTTGGGAAGAACCATTCTTTTACAAACATTGTGTAGATGAAATAATTAGAAGATGTGTTCCGAAAGAAGAGGTACATAGTATTTTAAGATATTGTCATACACTTGAAACGGGAGGTCATTTTAGTACAACTAAAACCGTAGCAAAGATATGGCAATCTGGATTTTATTAGCCTACTATGCACCAAGACACTAGAAATTGAGTTAAAAGTTGTGATCAATGCCAAAGAACCGGTAATATCTTAAGAAAGAATGAAATGCCTTTGACTACATATTTGGAAGTTGAGTTATTTGACGTTTGAGGCATTGATTTTATGGGACCATTTCCTAACTCATATAATAATAAGTACATCCTATTAGCAGTTGATTATATCCCTAAATGGGTGGAGGCCATTCCTTCACAAACTAATGATGCTAAAGTTGTGCTTAAATTCCTTAAACAGAACATATTTTGTAGGTTTGGAGTTCCAAAGGCAATAATAAGCGATGAAAGTAAACATTTTTGTAATAAAATTATTGACACCTTGTTGCTTAAATATGGATGCAGGCATAAAAAGTCACTTCCCTATCATCCTCAAGCTAATGGTCAAGCAGAGTTGGCCAACCGGAAAATTAAAATCATTTTGAAAAAAACTATCAACCGATCGAGAAAGGATTGGACAAACAAACTTGAAGATGCTTTGTGGGCGTATAGAACGGCATTTAAAATGCCGTTGGCAATGTCTCCATATAAGCTTGTTTATGGGAAAGCTTTACCTGTAGAAATAGAACATAAAGCTTTTTGGGCCATTAAAACTATTAATTTTGCTTTTAAATCTGCAGGTGAAAAGAGAATGCTCTAGTTAAGCGAATTGGAGGAATCGCGGTTAACCTCGTATGAGAATACCAAAATTTACAAAGAAAAAGTAAAATTTTGGCATGATAAACACATTCTCCCTAAGCATTTTGAAGAAGGGCAAAAGGTGTTATTGTTTAACTCAAGACTTAAATTATTCCCTGGAAAGCTTAAGTCTCGATGGTCCGGACCATTTGAAGTGGTTCGCATGTTTTCTTATGGAGCAGTGGAAATAAAAGGAGAAAATGGTTTCCCATTCAAAGAAAATGGTCAAAAATTGAAACCCTATTTGGCCGGAGAAAAGGTTCCTAAAGGAGAGATTTACTCCTTAGGAAACACAATGGAGAGTTAAAGAAGCTATAGGAGAGTTGAGTTTAACGACCCTAAACAAAGCGCTTGTTGGGAGGCAACCCAATAAAATTGCAGTTGTGTATTTTTATGTGTTTCTTACATTTTAGTGTGATTTAATTGACTAATTAGATGTATTTCACTTGTTTGTAGGAGGTACCGGAGTTTCATCATCCATTTTGGAGGTACAATTGAAGAACAAGTGTAAAAAGGGAGGTTTTCTTACCAAATTGTGTTTTAAGTGCTTAAAATTCCCATGCATATATATAATGTTGCATTTCCAATATATTCAAGTGAGTTTTGGTGATAACATGTTAATAAATGCTCATAGATTCATTTGATGTGCATTTAATGTCCAAAAGTGCCATTTTGGTGTAAAAGTGCAAAAATGAGTAAAGAACCTCGCCCCTCGATTTGCAATGTAGATTAGTTTGATGTGTTTTGAGAGGTTGGATATTGTGTTTTTGGTATATTACACTTGCGTGGGGGATTGGATTTAATAAAAAATTTGTCCTATGTGTAATTCTGAATTGGCAGAAAAAGGGAGAAAGAGTTTGAAAAATTGCAGTTTCTGCAATTAGTGCAGAATTGTGCTGATTCGAGCTCGGATCCGAAAAACCCAGACGGATCGACCTCGGATCCTGTGAAGATCAAAAATCAAAAACAGGGGATCCGAGCTCGGATCCAACAAATTTCAGTAATATCCGAGGGCTCGTCTGTGCTTATGGCGATGCGGATCCGAGCCCCTGTCGGATCCGAGGGCATTAAGAACCCATCCGACCTCGGATCGGTTCGCGATAAGAAAGAAATCGAGGCCTCGATTCCTCATTTTTCCAGCTCTTCTTTTCCTATTTCACCGAAACCCTAGCCCTTCTTCACCATTCTTCCATTTCATCCAATAATCATTCAATCCTTCACCATAAAAACATCTCCCAACCTGTTGTGATAATAAACTCTCAACAATTTCATTTTAAAAACATCAATTTGGGGGGTTTTGATCTTCAAAACGGGAATTCGGGCCGCACTAAAATCTCGCAATTTGAGGTCGAATTTGGGATTGTTTCTTCATCACTTTTGCATCATTATCATCCTCCATCATCAATCTACACATTTGAGGTAACAATTTACAATTTTCTTTGAGATTTTATAATTCCCAATTTTATATTTTTTTTTTAGTTTTGGGCATATTTTGGTAATTGCTTATAAGTTAAAATTTCTTGATACAATTGTGCTACATTGTGCTTAAATAGATTGTCACAACTATTTTCATTCTTATTTTTAAGAAAATTGTGGATTTGGTGATATTTTTGATATTTTTTCTCATTTTTTTTGGGCTTTAGTATTTTGGTGATTTAGACTTGTGAATTTTTGCTTTCATTGATTATATGAACTTGTTCTAAGAAGTATAAATCACTGTTGTACCAATTGAAAATGATATGCGATCATTAGAGCACATTCTATTGGTAAAAGAGTGTGATTATTATTAAGTTAAGCATATTGAACCTTTTTGTTTGAAATTTCTTATCTTTTTGAGATAATTTGCATTTGTTTGGAAGAATTGGAACTCATGTGTATGCAAACTGAGTGTTATATATTTCTTTGGGAAAGCTGCTAGACGTTGACTATTGTGTAAATTAAGGATGTTTTAGCAAGGCATATGAAAATGTGGCTTTACTAGAATTGGATTTGAGATGTTCTCAAGTGTTTGCAAGAATTATAGTACATTGTCGTTAATACTTCAAATTTCTTTGATATGTTTATTCTTGCAAATGGCTATAATTCTCAAGTGTTTGGACTTATTATGCATGTCATGATATTCTTATTGGTAATATTCATTCTAAATGTGGGAATTGGATTTTAGGAAGATTATTTGCTTAAAATTGTTGATTGTTGGCAGGGAGTTTCTTCCTTTTATAAGGGGAAACTCTGCCGAAATTTTCTTAAATTCCTATTTAACATGTGTGAGCAAGTTTATATTGTTTCTAATGAATATTCATCTTGTTTGTGTATAGGTACTATGGCTCGCACAAGGAGGGCTCGTATTCGTACTCCTACACCATCGTCAAGTGAGGAACACACACCTTCTTTGCATGAGGAGTCGCTAGAGGAGGAATCTCCCTCTCCTGAGCCGCCACCTCCCTCCAGGCGAAAGACAGCATCTACTAGCCGCGAGGAGCCGCCTCCAGACTATGATACCACGTGACTCACCTCGCTAGAAAATCAACAGTGGTATGAGGCAGATTTGGCCAAGGAGATTATTATTGAGAAGCACTTGGCACCAGAGGTGGATGATGACTATAAGGTGTCCACTGCCTTTGGTCGACTCGGATGGGCCAATATTCTGAAGTTGCCTAGGTATTATTATCCCAACTTGGTCCGGGAGTTTTACGCCAATGTCGAGAACAAGCAGAGCCATAGTGGAAATCTCATTGTCTCTTGGGTTCGAGGCAAGAGAGTGGCCATCCACCGGGAGAAAATCGCCCAATTTGTCAAACTCAAGGACGACGGAGAAGACGTGAAATTGACCAAGGAGTTCAAGGCACGTGATCCATGGCAAGTAGGCGAAGCCGTATCACGTCTTGAGGATCAACATCGGGAACGAGGAAGTTCGAAAAAACTCCTCGTTTATGCCGATTCATTTGAGCCTAGGTACCACCTTATTATCTATCTCTTTGCTTTTAATGTGGTACCTAAGAGGAGTGGAAAAAGGGAAGTTCGAAATAGCGACCTTTACTTTTTGGATAAGATGATGAATGGAATAGGTCAGCAGTTGACAGGAATTTCTCTCGGCAGCATCATTGTTAGCTATATGTGCACTACAGCCCGCATGCGAGCCGGTGAGACTTGTTTTGGGTTTCCTCGTCTCCTCACTCTTCTGTTTGAAAAGTTCAAGGTACCATTAGGTGAGGAGAGAGCCATTACTACCAAGGCAGTTGATAAGGTCAATGTTTCAGTATTACGGTCCTTGAGTATCCCTACAGATTTTGGAGCTTCTCTGGTTCGCGATGTGGGAGCAGCTTCGACCTCAACTCAGCCCCCACCTCACACTAAGCCAGAACAGGAAGCTCAACAAACGGAGGCACAAACAAACGGAGGCACAGCAAGCTCTTCCTCCTCCCATTCCGCGACCACCTCATCCGCCGCGCTCCAAGTGGCAAGAAGTTCTTAATGCCATCTGTTGCATGGAGACGAGGGTAATGAAGCGAATCGATCAGACGGAGCGGCTGACGACGGAGCGATTAGACAAACATGATCGCCGTTTTCGGGCGATTGAGGATCATTTCAGTATCCATTGGTCACCTACTCCGACGACTCAGCATGAGGAGGAGCATATTGGTACATCACATGGTCCTCAAGGAGCTGAGGAGGCAATAGACCCTCGTTCCGAGCAGCCATGAAGATCCTTAGCTGCTTACATCTTTTGTCGCTTTATTTTTCTTTTTATTGTGTTCAGTTTAAACTTTGTAGTTTTCATATTGGATTAACTTGTGCTACTTATGTTTCTTTGTACCCTTTGTTTCATTGTTGGACAGAATTTGGATGTTCATGAGGATTAGTAGCTTCAAATTGCATCACTTTACAATGAGAGGAGTACTAGTTTCTTTTACCTTCCTTTACAATGAGGACATTGTCAAGTTTAAGTGTGGGGGAGGGATTAATTTATCTTATGGGGTGATTGTGTCATGAAGTGTATGATTTTAATTGTTTATGACTTAGAAATTTTGGAATCATATTTGGAAATATTGTTATAAGGATAATTTTCTTGAACTTGAGGCTGTTGGCAGGGAGTTTTGTCCATTTATATGGGGAAACTCTGTCAAAATTTTTCTAAAATATTTTTTAATATTTCATTGCAATTCTTTCAAATAATGGCCAAAATGTTCAATTTTAAGTGTCTAATTCTTCCATTGGATAAAATGTTATATGTATTTTGGAAAAGTTTAGTCCTTATTTGACTTGGAATTAGTCATTATGCAATTAGGATTTTTACATTTTGGAAAGTATATTCGGTTAAATAAGAAAAATTATGCTTAGAATTTTGCATGTTTAATGATATTTCTCATTTTTACTTAATTTTATAAGTAAGTGATTGATATAGTCAAGACAAGGCCAGATTCTTCCTTTAATTATGCTTAGAGGGAAAAGAAAATTGTTAAATCAAAAAAATAATATTATTATTATTTTTCTACTCCAATAATTCACATACTGAGTAACCGGGGGTTGGCATTTACAAATGTCGACATCCGCGTAAAAAAGTATTAGAATTAAGAGTATGCTTAGCAATTTGAATAAGTGAAATGTTGAGTAACCGGAAATCTTGACCTAAAAGTGTTGATTTTCGCGTAAAAAGGCATTTTCACTATTTAAGTAAAATCAAGTGTGAATAAATCCCTCTCAACTGTTAAGTTTTGATGGTCATGGGATGAGAAAGGCCATAGAATTGACTATGTGATTACTTATTTGTGGAATTAGGATAGAATGAGAGATTGATTTGAAGTTGTTAAAATTAAGGTATAATTATCTTTCTTTAACTTGATATTATGAGTATTTAGTGTAATCTGAGAAATGGCATAATGTTTGGTTTCTAGGTTTTTGAGAAATTAAATTTGATAAAAGTATGTATATTGTTTTATCTTTTGAATCATTGTAGTAAGTTTTGTGCGAATTGCTTGAGTATAAGCAATGATTCAAGTGTGGGGGAATTTGATAAGTGAATATTTAACGTATATTTTGTACAAGTTTGGCATGAACTTTTGGTATGTTTTTGAGAAGATTAAAGCTATATTTGAACTCTTTTGGTGATAATTGATTAAATATTATTTAAGTGTTCAAAATTTGATAAGTAAGTGGATTAATGTGTTAATTTTGTGAAATTATGAAGGATATTGATATATGGAATTCGTGCACGAGATGAAGGAATTGTAAGAATTATCCTGAGGATAAAATACAAGAGAAACTAGGAGCAAACATGAAGAGAAAAGAGAAGAAGTAAAAAATTAGAAATTCATTAGCACGGATCCGACCTCGGATCTGAGTGAGTAAAGGGTGATCTGATCCCTCGTCTGTACTTCTAGAGCAGTATATCTGAGGTCATACGATCCGAGCTCGGATCCATCAGAGAAAGTCCTCGGATCCATCTTAACCCCTCGGATCCGAGGCTCGGATCTGCCTCTCTCTTCAGTAAGTGGCACAGCCGTTTTTTCTCACTTTTCACACAACTTTCCAGCTATCTTGGGAGAGAAAATTCGGTGGCACATGCTTCTGCAACAAAAGAGAAGACCAAATGAGTTATTGGCTAGTCAAAACAACATATCTTTTGACTTCCTTTACAAAATCTAAGTGGTTGAAATCATGAAGGAAAAAGAAAAATGCCTTTCTACCACTTTTTATGCAGAGACACAATTGAGAAGCCGGACATCACCTTACGTAACTAGTTTTCTTACTGGTAACTAGTTTCTCTCTAGCTAGGGGTTCTTTGAGAAGCAGTTGGAGTGTTCACTTGTAATTATCTTGTACAAGAACATAGCAGAAAATTGAGGGTTTCACCATCAATTGGCTAAGTTTTCCTTTATCTTTCTTGTACTTGTACTTTATGATGTTTTGCATTAATAAACTTGTGAGTGTGATTGTTAAATCATTCATAAGTAGCTAAACTTCTTAATCTAGGGAGTAGATGAAACTTATGCCTAAATGATATGAATTGAATGTGATTTACACTTGTTATATCTTGTATTAACTTGTCTATTTGTGCAGTTGTAATTACTTGTTGTTATTTGATCACCAATAGCATGTTTATAGTTGTTATTAGTCAATGAGAATTGGTAGTAACAATGGAAAAATATGAGTAGAGCTTGAGTTGTATGTTTATAAAAATATAGATACACTTAAGTGGATTACTTAGCATTTCATGAAAGAAAACAGAGTAGAACTAGTATTCTAGCATTTCATGAAAGAAAACAGAGTATAACTAGTATTTCACCTTGAAAATAGGGAAAACTATATTGCTCTAGGCCAATTCATCATGAGAATGAGACTTGGTAATATTGGAAATGAATCCCTGATTAAACAAGAAAAATAACAAGAGGTAAATCTATTCATTTGTGTTGTTTATGTCATAAGTGGAATCTACATCCCTAGATTCAATCTTTAGTGAAATTTCTCCATTTGCATTTAACATTGATTAAACCAGATTTGTAGACAATAGCATTATAATTTTCTTACTCAGATTTATTGTAAGTCTAAATAATAGAGAAAAATAAGGGCCTAGTACTTGTTTAATTGCTTCTCGTGGGATCAACCCGATACATACCCTACATTACGATTTCGGCCTGTATACTTGTAGTCAACGGGTATAAAATCAGATTTAAACTTGCATTGATATAAAAATCCCGTCATCTATAGTGAGGCTGCTCTTCTTTCCCTTTATGTTGAGTTTCCAAACATTGAAACCGATGGACTTGGCGTACTGGATGTAATCTTTCCAAGCTGCTTCTTTTGTGTCAAAGCTCAAATCCATAATTTCTTCGCCTAATCATGCTACCCATATGTTTCTAGCTACATCTTCCACTGCTATCCTGTCAACATCAATTTGTTAGCAGTAATCGTCGCTGTCGCTTGAGAACACCTCCTTATCTTCTTCAACTCCTTCATTTTGGTCAAACCTTGACAGATTATTGAACTTCCACATTGGTTTGCTAGCTTCCTACTCTGTTTCTGGAGTCTGGTCTAAAATTGAACCGTTAGCTAATCTCCACTCCATTTGTCAGCCAAATTTCTCCCTTTCTACACAGATTTATAGTTACATCTTCTCAAAACTTTGTTTTGTTCTCCCTTTTTTTCACTGTTAAATCTTCTAACACAAGCTTTTTACAAATGAGGACTAATGGGCATATCGGTTGCAAGAAGCAACCATGCGGGGAGTAATAGATACATGGTTGCAAGAGACAAATGTACTTTTCAAACACCAAGTAGATCATTGTCACCATTGTCATGTCCACTGCCTTTCTATGTGACATATAGGGGCTCTTTTTTTTATGATTTGCGCAGTTTTCCAATTATTTTATTGTCGTTTTGCAATAAGAAAATAGCGTCACTAATAGAATAATTTTTCTATATATATTTAACCTCTCTACTCTAATAAGGCCTCAAGACATGTTCTTCAAAAAAAGACAATTAAAGACTTGTTGGAGATACTGTACATAGAAAAGACGTAAGAAAATTAGCTTTATATAAAATAGGTTTTGACTATACTTCATCTCTTCAACGATATTTCTTGAACTGTCATATTGATAGATTTGATTCCACTCCTATGATCTATTTTTTAGCCTTAGGAGTGAAGTTAAATAACTGTTGTGCATTAAATTATTCAAGGACCAAATTTTCTTTGTTTCAAAATGGATTTTTCCTCTCTCTCTCTTAGATCTTTTTTTTTGTTTGCAACACATATCGTACTAAAAATTTTCTACATTCTATTAGAAACACCTTAATTCTATCATAAATTTATATCATTGTCCACTTTTCAACTTTCATGTTCAAATATGCATTGCCTAATAAAAAAGAAAAAAATATATTGACTCAATAAGTAAATTTATATTGTCAAATACGCATTGCCTCGATACATATTTGAAAATACCTTTATTGTGTTGCTTTAGATTGTAGGTAGGATTCAATGAATGGAAGTAGCTCACTAACTTAATTGATAAACGTAGACAAAACTATTGGCTTGTTTTGAATTAAGACACTGCCCTATTTTATAAACCAATATTTTGGTCAAATTCGTCATTTGGGTCAATTTTACTTTCTTCTACATTTCATAAAATGCACTTTTCCCTTATTATAATCGAATGTAGGAAATTTTCTTTTTTTAAAACTATTTTTCTTTTCTTCTAATTTTCATAGACAATGCACTTTTCACTTATCATGAGCTAAGTTATGGGCAAAATTCTTCATTAGGGATCATTTATTCTTTTAGTTTAATTTACATGAACAATATAATCTATCTTCTCTATTAATTAAGAGAAAATTCTTGCTTCTAATAAAGATTTGGTAACTTATTTTATACTCAATCAAATATTTACCAGAAGATAATGTCACAAAAAAAACTGATTCACACTTTGACTTTGTTATAAAGTTAGGAGAATAATCAATTCACATTTTGGCTTCAGTATTAAACTATTGATTTCTCTATGGAATCCTTTCTCATTTTTTATCCCCTTGTCTAGTACACATAATGCCCAGAATGGAAAGATCTTTCTATCCAAGATACATTTCCACCCATAATGATAGGATAAAAAATTTATTGTTCCAAGGTTTGGTAGACAAATCAGAATGGAATGTTTACTCAATTTCCAATATTTGGTATAATCAAATAATTGCTAAGCAGGACAAACATAGTAAGGAAAGGAGGGAGGAAGCGACAGCTAAGACAAGTTGGGAGATAAGGAAGCACTCAGTCTGGAAAAACTTGTGGAATCTAAATGTGAAGGTGAAACTAAAGCACTTCATGTGGAAGCGTTTGCAAAATTGTCTGCCAGTAAAAGAGGTTATCTATAAGAGAACGGGTAAAGGTGATCAAATGTGTCAGTGTTGTGAGGAGGCAACGGAGACAATAGAACACTTGTTATTCCATTGTCCAGTGGCAGATATAACATAGAGAATGTCACCTGTCGGATGGGAATGGGTTACAAAACTAAGAGATGATACATAGAGATGGTGGGAAACAGTAGTCCAAGCAGAGAACAAAGCTCAAGGAAGAGATCGAATTCACTTCACAATTAACTTTTTGTGGCAGCTATGGAAATCAAGAAACAACCAAATATTTGAGCACAAAGTGACAAAAGGGAGAGGCATTGTGCAAACGGTACAACAAGAATGGTTGGAGTTTGAAAAGGCTAATGAAACTGAAGAGGATAAGGTCAAAACATCAACAATTCGGCAACAACAACAGCAGTGATGGGAACCACCAAAGCTAGGGATGGTTAACATCAACACAAATGCAGCCATTTCAAATCAATTGGTAAGAGCAGAAATGGGAATTATAGCAAGGAACTGGACTAGAAAACTACCAAAAGCAACGGCTATAATGGAAAGTAAGAATGGAAAAGCTATCAAGGAAGAAGCTCTGGCAGTAAGAGCTGCACTTATGATAGCCAAAGATGCAGGATGTGTTGTAAAAAATAAAAAATAGATATTCCAAAAGATTTTTATTATGTTTGTTACTGTTCGGATAAGAGTTTTATCTGATAAAGTTTCATCAAAAATGTTTGTTCCTATTTTGAGGGAGAAATTTTCAAAGATAAGATTTTGATAAAGGACTAAAAGCCAATTTCAAGAAGTCAGATTGTGAGACATCTTGATAAGTTCGGTCAAATGGCCTTCCTGATGGTCTGACCTTTTCCAACTATTCACAATAGAGGATAGACCTCTAACTACTTCAAATGATAAGTCTGGCACGGGATGCATGCCCATTCTCACAGGATTTCAAAATTCTATTCTCTTCCGTATTCTGTATCATGAAGCCTATAAATAGAACCATTTGTCAGGTTCATTTTCACCTGATAAACGAAGTCTACACTTCGTAAACTCTCTCCTCCTTCTCCTCTATTTTCTCTTCTTAACTTTCTTATTTTACCTGCTGGTTTTGGAACGAAATTTTGCTGGTTCTACGTCCCTCTCACAAAGTAGAGGAAGACTTGTTTAATTTTGGGGAAACGTTTCAATACTCTGAAATAGTTTCTTAGGACAGTGCTTTCAAACACGACTCAAGTGTTCAAGTGTTAGCATTGTTCGGGCCATTTATACTACAATCTAAGAAACTAAGGCAGCCGACAGTGTTAACACCCCACAACCATCCTCCACAGCAGTCGCAGTCGCACTACCTTTTGCGAAACCATTTCCTGACATCTCTAGAATTGAGGTTTTTGTTGACGAAAACTTCAAAAGGTGGCAAGAACGTGTTTACTCTATACTCGACATTCATGGAGTGGCTTATGCACTGACAGAATCTCAACCTGCTGCAACCGTAGATGTCAAGATACAAGAGTCGTGGCAATATGCCAATAAGGTATGTCGACATACAATTTTACAAACACTTTCTAATGAGTTATTTGACGTATTCTGTAGCTGCAAAGAAGCCAAGCAAATTTGGGAAGCGTTGGTAACGAAGTTTACCGCTGAAGACGCAACCAAACAAAAATTTGTTGTGGGAAAGTACAATCAATGGCAGATGACCGACGACAAAGAAATGAAAGCTCAGGTCACAGAATACCAAATGTTACTCGAGGAACTGAAAAATGAAGAGATCAAGCTGTCCGAGAAATTTGCTGCAGGCATGCTAATTAAAAAGTTACCCGAGCCATGGGTCGACTACAAAAATAACCTGAAGCACAAGGAAGAAAATTACACAATTGATGAACTCATGAAACACATCCTGATTGAAGATTCACACTAGAAGGAGTTGAGAGCTGCCAAAGCAAAAGAGATGGCGTTTAAAGCTAATCTGGTAGAAAGTAACAACAAAAGGTACGCCAATAAGTTCCAAAGTAACAAGTCTTGGAATCCCAACTACAAACCAAAGAATCCCAATTTTAAGAAAAAGAAAGGCAATTGCTACAGTTGTGAAAAACCAGGTCACCATACTGCTCAGTGCAGATATAATAAAGGTGACAAAGCAACTGGTAATCCTCCTAAGGCTAATTTAGTCGAAAGAGATATATAATTGCTGCAATTATCTCACAAGTAAACATTGCAGCTAATGTGAAAGAGTGGGTGGTAGACTCTGGAGCTACTCGGCACATATGTGCAAATCGAGAAGCGTTTTCCTCCTATACTCTAATAGAGGATGATGAAGAGGTAGTCTACCTTGGAGACTCACGAACTGCTAAAGTTCTTGGTAAGGGCAAAGTGTTCTTGAAACTCATTTCAGAAAAAACTTTAGCCCTTAATGATGTGCTGCATGTTCCAAATATTCAGGCAAATCTTGTTTCTGTGACTTTGCTTGGAAAAGTTGGGGTGAAAGTGTCATTCGAATCTAATAAGATTGTAATAATAAGAAATAATATGTTTGTCGGGAAATGCTATTATAACCAGGGACTTTTTGTACTTAATATTTCCAATGTGATCAATGAGAATGCTTCTTCTTCTGTTTATACTGTTGATTCAATTTCATTATGGCATGCAAGATTAGGACATGTTAATATAAGTTATATAAAGAAAATGCAATCTTGTGGTCTAATTTCTGGTATTAATGAAAAAATGGACAAATGTGAGATATGTACAGAAACTAAAATGACAAAGAAGACTTGTATAACTGTTCAAAGAGAAACTGAACTATTAAATTTAATCCACACAAATTTAGGTGATTTAAAACAAACTATGATTAGATAAGGAAAAAGATATTATGTTACTTTTATAGATGACTACTCTGGATATACTAAACTTTATTTATTTAGAAATAAAGATGATACTCATAATGCCTTTTTATCTTATAAGTCTGAGGTAGAAAATCAACTTAATAAGGAGATAAAAAGAATTAGGTCTGATAGAGGAGGCGAATATTTAGCCTTGGATAAATTTTATGAACATGAAGGCATAATACACGAAATAACACCTCCTTATTCACTCAAATCTAATGGAGTAGTTGAAAGAAAAAATAGAATACTAAAAGAAATGATGAATTCTATGTTAGTTAGTTCTCATGCTCCTGATAATTTATTGGGAGAAGTTATCTTATCTGCATGTCACTTACAAAATAGGGTACCTTATAAGAAAACTGGCAAAACCCCTTATGAGTTATGAAAAAATTATAAATCTAATTTGAAATATTTGAAAGTATGGGGGTGTCTTGCTAAAGTATTGTTGCCTGAACTTAAGAAAAGAAAATTAGGTTCTAAAACTTTTGATTGTATGTTTATTGGATATGCTGAACATAGTGCTGCATATAGATTTCTTGTTTTAAGAAGTGATGTGCTTGATTGTAATACAATTATTGAGACAAAAATGCTGAATTCTTTGAACATATTTTTACACTGTCGAGTAAAATTTCTCATGCACCTGTTGAAATAAATAGAAAAATAATTCCGAATGAGAAATTAAGAAGGAGTAAAAGGCCAAGAAAAGAATTTTCTTATGGAAATGATTTTCAATCTTTTCTTGTTGATAATGATCCTTTAACATACTCCAATGCTATTTCTTCCCCGATTGTAAATTTTGGAAAGAAGCAATTAAATCTGAATCGATTCTATCTTGACAAATAAAACTTGGATTTTGGTAGACTTACCTCCTGTTGCAAAACCTATCGGTTGTAAATGGATTTTTATAAGAAAATATAACTCTGATGGCTCTATAAAAAAGTACAAAACTCGTTTAGTAGCAAAAGAATTTTCTCAAAAATAAAATATTGACTATTTTGATACATTTGCACCAGTAACAAGAATTGCGCCTATTCGAGTTTTATTTGCTTTAACTTTTATCCATAAACTTGTTATTCATCAAATGAATGTCAAAACAGCCTTTTTAAATGGTGATCTAGAAGAAGAAATTTATATGTGTCAACCTGAGGGATGTATTGTATCTGGACAAGAAAATAAAGTTTATAAACTAATTAAATCTCTTTATGGTCTAAAACAAGCTCCTAAACAGTGGCATGAGAAATTTGATCAAGTGTTGATAAAAGATGGATTCTCGTCAGTAGAAGTGGATAAATGTGTATATGTCAAAATTATAAATGATCAATATGTGATAATCAGTTTGTATGTGGATGACATGCTTATATTTGGTACTAGTCTAGATATTGTAAATAGTACTAAATATTTTTTGTCTTCTAATTTTGATATGAAAGATATGGGTGAAGCCAAAATGATATTGGGTGTTAAAATCATAAGGAGAGGTGATGGTATAATGTTGTCACAAGAACATTATACAGAGAAACTTCTTAGGAAGTTTGAAAATTATGATATGACACCTGTGAGTACTCCTTATGACGCTAACACTCAGTTAAAGAAAAATGATGGTGACCCAATTGTTCAATCTAAATATGCTCAGATTATTGGGAGTCTGATGCATCTGATGAATTTCACTAGACCGGATATAGCTTATGCTGTATGTAGACTGAGTAGATATACTCATAATCCCAATCGTGAGCATTGGTTTGCATTCGTCAGACTAATGGAATATTTGAGAGGTACCCATGAATTTTGGTATCTTGTACAGTGGATTTCCCACTGTGTTAGAGGGTTACAGTGATGCTAATTGGATCTCTGATTGAAATGATACAAAATCCACTAGTGGTTATATGTTCACCCTTGGTGGTGGTGCAGTAGCATGGAAGTCAGTCAGACAGACAATCATTGCTCGGTCAACTATGGAATCGGAGTTCATAACTCTGGAGTTGACTGGTTCTGAGGCAAATTGGTTAAGAAATTTCTTAGCCAATATTCCTCCTATTAAGGATCTGTTGCCTCCTGTGTCTATACACTGTGACTGTCAAGCGGCTATTGCTATTGCAAAAAATAAATCTTATAATTGTAAAAGTCGACACATGAGATTGAGACATGATGTCGTAAAGCAGCTGCTTAGAGATGGAATTATTTCCATTGATTTTGTGAAGTCAGAGTTGAATTTGGCCGATCCTCTGACTAAATCTGTAGGAAGAAAATTAATTCTTCAAACTATCGGGAAGATAGGACTTAGGCAAATGGTTGTCAATAGAGATGATAACCCAACCTATGTGATTGGTGATCCCATGAAATAGGTTCATATGGGTAATAACAAGTCGATATTGACTATAAAGCACTTGAAATTTAAGTCCCTTCGAAAACAAGTGCTTTGACTGCCAGTAATTGTGAGGTTGAGTTAAATACTCTTAATGAATTTATATCCCTTTAGGGAAGTGTATTTAGGGTAGTATACACTTGATAAATTCACCTATATGTGAGTGGAGTAGGGCCGCTCCCATAAGACTTTTTTGCCGAATCTTTAGAGCTCTCATGAACAACCAGGTAGGCGCACGGCCAAAATGCGCGAAACTGTATTGAACAGCAAAATTATGGGTTATAATGTGATTGATAAGATTTCTATCATACAACAAGAATTATTGGTTCATAGAAATTTATTTTTTCACCAATAATTTTGTAAGACATATTTTATCAATTTAAGTTTGGTTCATAGTCTAAAAAAACACCAAACTGAATACATTGAGCTCAGACAAATCCAGCAGATGTTCATACTCTTTTGTCCAAAATCTTTTGAAATAGGTGGGAGATTGTTGTAAAAAATAAAAAATAGATATTCCAAAAGATTTTTATTATGTTTGTTACTGTTCGAATAAGAGTTTTATTTGATAAAGTTTCATCAGAAATGTTTGTTCCTATTTTGAGGGAGAAATTTTCAAAGATAAGATTTTGATAAAGGACTAAAAGCCAAATTCAAGAAGTCAGATTGTGAGACATCTTGATAAGTTCGGTCAAATGGCCTTCCTGATGGTCTGACCTTTTCCAACTGTTCACAACAGAGGATAGACCTCTGGCTACTTCAAATGATAAGTCTGGCATGGGATGCATGCCCATTCTCACGGGAAATCAGCTTTCAAAATTCTATCCTCTTCCGTATTCTATATCATGAAGCCTATAAATAGAACCATTTGTCAGGTTCATTTTCACCTGATGAATGAAGTCTACACTTCATAAACTCTCTCCTCCTCCTCCTTTATTTGCTCTTCTTAACTTTCTTATTTTACCTGCTGGTTTTGGAACGAAATTTTGCTGGTTCTACGTCCCTCTCACAAAGTAGAGGAAGACTTGTTTAATCCTAGAGAAACGTTTCAATACTCTGAAATAGTTTCTTAGGACAGTGCTTTCAAGCACGACTCAAGTGTTCAAGTGTTAGCATTGTTCGGGCCATTTATACTACAGGATGGACAAAGATAGAAGTCCAATCAGACTGCAAATTTGTGGTGGAACAAATCAATGCAAGCAATGTTCAAGACATTAGCATTGCAATAGTCCTAGAGGATATTGAGGAGATGAAAGAAGATTTCGAACGGTGTAACTTTTCTTTTGTGTATAGAGCAGCGAATGCGTGTAGCCATACACTAGTTCAACATACAATTAAGCTAGTACATGACATAGAATGAGACAATGAGTTCCTAGTATGGCTAATAGATATAGCAAGGAAACATATGAGGGCAGTTGCCCCTTTTGGTAACTAACTCTTGTATTATCAAGTGTTAATATATAAAAGTACTGTTTCCGTTTGTTGGAAAAAAATTTAGATGTTGGAATGGAATATACTAAATACAAATTTGACTTAATTGCCTTGGATTAGTTTATTATGAAAATTATGTTCAAGTATTAATTGAGCTTACAAATAACCTGGGGGAGGGATGAGTTGGGTGGTACGGGGGGAGGGAGTGTAAGCAAGAGGTCTCGGGTTCGAGTCCTCCTGCTTACACAAAAAAAAAAAAAGCTTACAAATAACCTAAACTATGGTGATGCAGTACAAAGATTTACAAGGATAAATTTTAGGAGGAAAGGGTTTTTTCACTTAAATAAACCATACCAAATATTTGAATGAAATAGACAAGTTGGAAAGGTCTTTTCTTTTCTTACCATTCCTGTGTACCACATGCCAAATGAGCGGTTTAGTGACTATATGGCTTGTTTCTATTCACAAAAATCGTTTTTAAGGATGCTACAGGCTTGTTCTCATTTGATTTTATAACATGATTACAAGTTAAGCTTTTGGACAATCAATTTTTTTGATGATTTGGTTTGCTTTTTTACTTAAATTATAGATTTTATAATAGTTAAAAAAGTTAAATCTATAATCTACTAAAGAGTAGCATTTGTTCTAAACTAACATTTTATAATCAAATTTTGCAAATTCTAAAACAAACGAGAACAAAGCTGATAAGGACTAATCAATTAAAGCCACTCATTAAGATTGTATGTTTTTAACATTTTTGTGTATCAAAAAATCTTAAATGTATATATAAAAGCAAATGAGAACACACTATAAAATTAGAATATATAATTAGCTAAAATAATCAACCACGAACGAGCTGATTATTCTTTGTAATCATTTTTATTAATCAACTTGTGCTAAATCTGTAAACCCGTGTTCTTGTCTAATTTCACGTGAACCATCCTCAACATCAGCTAAAATTAATCATCATGTCATGTCATGCAGGTGAAATGCTAGGGATAAAAAACGCAAAGATTCATTTTTGTATGGGTCAGGTAGCCATTTTCCAAAATACTATTCCCACCGAAATTCAACATATTACGAGGCCTTCCTCTAAAGTGTAAAACCCTCTCCAAAACCACAGGGTTTTAGGATCCTTCTTCTCCTCCTTTGCTTTTCTTCTGAGCCGCACAGAAGAGAAATGCCTCCGAAAAGCAAAAAACATTCTTCAAAGGCAGCCTTTTCCCCCTCTCCTTTATCAGCCTCCAAAAACCCAGATGATGCAGAAATCAGCAATCAAGAAGAAGAGCTCTTATGGGGTCTGGAAGAAGCTTCCAGAAAATACCCATCTCTTATCTCTAAAACCGCTTTTATTGGTAAAGTGTTTAACAATGATGCTGTTCATGCTTCAATTGGAACGGAAGCATTTGATATCAAAGGGTGTAAAATCTGGATGTCGGAATCCGCTATGATTGCTTCTTCTATTCTTCCTGGATCCCTTGTCTCGGTAACTATTCTCTTTTCATTTATCATTATTAATTTGGTTTTTTTGTCGAAGTTGAGTTTTTCTGGTTTACTCTGATTTCGGTCTGAAATAGGGCTGCAATTGACTTAGTTTGAGTTGAATTTTGGCCTAATCGAGCTAAGGTCGACTTAAATTCATTAAGCTTGAGCTTGAACCCAATGGAACCTTGGAGCCGAGTATCTTTGTACTCAAAGTTGGCTCGGATACTTAATCGAGTAGTCGAGCTAGCTCAATACCCATTCGGGTCGAGTTGAGCTGTTGAGCCAGCTAAATTCATTTGGATCCCAGTCTGAAATATTGAGCTTCTAATTTACTGCTTTTGATGGGGTTCTGTAACATGGATTTGTTTCATTCTGTGCCTTCAAATTTGGAGTTGGCCTTTATCTTTTAACCCAACCTCCTAAACAGAGTTCAGTTTGAACTTTTCTTTCTTTCTTTCTTTTTTTGGCTGTTGTTTATTGTGTTTGTTGAAATGGTGTGCATTTGATTAAACTTCACCATGTCATTTCTGCCAGTAAATGATTAATTATCAAAATTATGTAATTAACGGTATTTATTTTGTATAAAGTTTTGGTCTTTTTTCTTTCTTTTGTTTTTTTGAAACATTATTTTTCGAGATTTGGAGAAGGCATTAACTGTGATTTGGTCTTTAATGTATAAAAAAGTGGGATGATAAGCTGTGAGATTTGTTTTCTCTTGTGAGGCATGGATATTTTGGACGACATTACAACAGGGAGGTGGTCTTTGTGAATGTGTTGAATTCTTACAAAGCTTTCAACTTGAAAGAACTATGGTGGTGGAGTTTGAATTCTTACACTGGGGGGGCATTTGGTTTGGTAGGAAAAGTTCCCTTTAGGTGCACCAACTGCTATATTAGATTATCAACAATTAGACAGCAAGAGATGAAGGGGCATGATATTATGAAAAAGGAAAAGTTAAAAAGAAGAAATAGAATTGGATGCTCATTCCAGTACAACGATCAGAAGAAGGGTCAAATGGCCTAAGCAAAAAGCCTTTTGAGGGATTAATTGCCATTCAATTCTGATTCTTCCAATGAAATAAACTGGCCCTTTCAGGTCCTTTCTTTACCTCCTATTTACTTCCTTTTTTGTTCAGGCACTACAGTTTGGCTTTCCCACTTAGAAATTTGGGGTCTTATTCAGTTCTAAAGAGAGTCTCTATGTTAGTCCACAAATATCTCATTTATTTTACCAAGTGCATTTCCATATGATTGAGATTGCTGCATCATCTTAAAGTGTAATCAACCGTTTAAGAATGTGACATTTGGCATATTGTAGCTATTCAAACACATTTGAGTAATATATATACTTAGGCATACAGAATGCTGCAACATTTTTTTTTTTTTTTGTTTTCTATGAGTACTTTGTGACTTTACATAATATTTTTTTCTTCAAATTGTTGCTTTTGGGCAATCTTTTCATGGTAATCAGCATATAACACTGCATTAACAGGTCTCTCTTGCTTCTTCAAGGAAACTTTCGAGTGGCCATCCTTTGTGCTCTTTAGCAGATGAATGTGCAACGCATTTCGGGTTTGAATTTACTGAGAAATTGGCTAATGATGTGGGCTGCTACTTCATTCTTGCAACTGTTTTTCCTTCCAGTAAGGTTTGCAGAAGAATTACATATATGTCTTTTCCAATTTATTGTTTCTATTACCTGTCGCTTCTGCAAATTACTGTTCTTTTCGATAAAAGTGTCTGCATGTGGGGCTTGTGTCTTTGGTATCCCTGGCATGGAATTTTCCCTGAAAATGTCCAGCTGGGTGAAAGGAAAAAGTTTTTATGAACAATCTAAATCTTTGTTATCAAATAACCATTTAGATCTTATGGTGCACTATGAGTTGTTTGCATGGTGCCCAATCTGAATTATATTTTTGACTCTATTATATGGATATCAGAATGGCAAAAGACTTGTATTAGCTTACAAATTTTTTGTCTTTGCAAATGCAAAACTTAAAAACTTTGGAAACCACAGGATTCGCTTCACTTATGAGCTGATTCTTTAATAGATTGGATTTCCTCACAAAGGTATGAACAGTTCTCTAAAAGAGCCTCGGAGAACTAAGCTAATTTGTTTATTAGTAAGAGGTGCATCAAATTAGTTTCTCAAATTCCCCTAGTCAAGTGTTTGCTTAAACAATCTTTTTCTTCAACTTTAACTTTGGGAGACCGAAGAATAGGTTAGAGGGAAGAAATTTAAAAACAGCACAACATGAAGTAATCTTGGCATCTATGCATATATAAGAGAGAAGGAAAGAGGAATTATGAAGTCGGGATAATCTAAAAAATTCTAGTTACAGATATTGTGAAATCACCAGTCTTAAGCCTGGATGATAACAGATCTTGGATCACAGTAAATTGCGAACAGGTCAGGGACTCATCAAACAATATCGGGACCTTCATAGCTAGCCTATGGGGCTTCCAAAAACATCTGTTTAAAGAAGTTAAATCTGACTTTGCTAATCTGGGCTTCAACTGAATCTAACCTGGTGGCTATAATCCATGCACTTTGCAAATTGGGAGAAATTTATGTTCAAATTGCAAGTAATCTGGTTATCTGACTTTTGGCCACCCTTCCTGTTTAAGTTACTGATGGTAAATCCAACTGAATCCCAGGCACCATAATTTTTTACATGGCATATTCATTACTATGGTGAACCATGACTTTCAGAATGCATTATCATGAGTTTATCATTAATTTCATCATCTTCATCGCTGATGTACGTGTTGCTTTATCTCGATTCCTTTTGCCTTTCAATCGTTTTTGCTCGTACTCTTCACTTTATTGATTACATTTGGATGTCAACATTTAAGGAAAAATGTCATGCAATGTGATCTGTGCAAAACTTAAGTTTACAAACGACTTTCTGCCATTTTATCTGCAGCTTGTGAAGGATGCAGTGCGCTTGTCTCCAAACCTTTTCCTTACCATGGGTTGCCCTGCCTCAGGCCGGGCTTTGTATGTTAATTCCATTCAGGATCGACCGGTAATGGGCGTTGGTGAATTTGGCAAATCACACAGAATTAATGATTTTGGTCTTTCATTGAACAACTGCAAGGAATTAGATTTATCTTTTGTGTCGTCACAAACTAAATTTGTGGCAAGTAGTATGTCCTCCAATAATGGTCATTTGACTGAAAGAACAAATATTCAAGATGTAAATAGTAAGATTGCATCCCCAAAGACCCCATATTTTTCTCAATCAAAACTGAAGTCTCCAATTAGTGGACGCTTCAGTATGCCAAACTTTGAAGACTCAAGATCAGATTCATCCCGCTTACAAGAGATGTCAGAGGATATATTTGATGTGAAGGATATTTTAGAGGATGATGATGTCAGAAAACTTTTGCAGACGTGCTGTACTTCATGGTTATTTTCTCGATTTTTGCTGTGTGGAAACCTTTTGGCCATTCCAATACTCTCAGGGCTTTGCATTTTCCATGTTATAGGAGTCAGTAGTTTGTCTACAGAAAGTAAGAGATTGACTGAGAACAGCTGTTGCAACTTGACATCTCAAATGGTTGACCAAGTGGATCATATTGTAGATGCCTATTTTGTTGATCGTGGAACCAAAGTTAGTATACATTTACCAAGGCATTCTGCACCGGAAACTCCATTAAAAAGATCTTCAATGTGGTTGGAACCTGTACGTCAGAGTTTCATTGCTAAGGAGGGAGATGACTTGCCAAATTTGGGAGGTCTTACCGTGGAGTTTGGAGTTCTGAAAGAGATAATTGTTACATCAGCAGTCAGGTGTAATTTATCCAGGTGTTTTTCGCAACATTTATGTGCATATGTACTCTTAAGAACATAACCATGTGGTGACTTTTTTCTGTTATTTGTTTTTTGTATGGGAGGATTAAACAGAAAAAAACAAAATAAAGTATCTTATCTGATTTTTAGGTTTTGTCTTACTTGCCTTTGTGGACTGACATTTCCCAGGTTGTTTTTAAACCAAGAATATGTAGATTATTATGAGCTGTGTATGACTTGCATCCACTAGGTTGCTTTTAAGCTGGGTGTAGATGATTACAAGTACAATCATTTTTTAGGCTGCCATTTTTCCTATTGTCAGCATATGTATGAAAGGTTTTCAGTACTTCTGATAAAACTAGAGAAATAAACTTTTTGTTCAAAAACTATTTCAGTTATTGCGGTGTGAGTCTTAATCGTCTCTTCTTTCAGTCGCTTACTTATTCATTTTAGTCATGTATAGTGGGTTGAAAACTATCATTGGCCATTTCTTGGCTTCTTGCTTTCTGGGCTGGGTGACCCCTCTTCTAGTTGATTGCATTATATCGATTTTGTTTATCCAGGAAAAAATGAGAAAAGACGAGTGGGAATTGCAGGGTCTGCTGCTCCCTTGGTTATTTTCTCAGGTTTTCCCCTTTTTTGGCCAATCTGGTTGTAAGATGGCAAAATGACATTGTGGTGTAGCATGTGATCATCCTGTTTTCGGATCGTATGCATTTCTTTTCTAAGATGTAATTTGCTAGCTCCCATCTCAATCATGAGATTGCTATTTTGGATTGACATTCAATTTTAGGGTGAGAGATTCACGCTTGGTTTTTCTTTAAGGAGGGCAATTGTAATATGGCTTTTCTTTTATTCTTTTCCTTTTTCTTTTGGGGGTAGTTTTCCATAATGGGATGAGGATGCGTGTTGCCATCTCTAAGTGCAAAAGGCATCTAGATTTTGAACATTTTGGTAGTATGTTTTGCGGGTATTAGGGAAGAAGTAACAAATCTACATTTCATTTTGACTTTTTTTTCCCTTACTTCTTGTGTTCTTCAATTCATGCTCCAGTGATAATTATTTAGAGTTTGTAACTTTAAGTAGCTTAACTACCATTGCGTGGGTGGAGGAATTATATTTAATCCTAAGGGAATTAGTTAAATACGAAGGAAAGAATGCCAAATCTCCATGTGGTGAGTTTACATGATTCAGTGTGTCAGTGGCTGTCTGAGGAAGCAGCAAACGAGTTTTCATTGAGTTTAAGATGTTGAGAAAATCTGAGATTGATTAATAATAGCCTTTCACTTTGTTGTATAAGCTTGGCTGTCGGGCACTTCGATATTAAATATGTATGTTCAATACTATTTTTGAACGTTGTGCTGATTCCTTAAATTTTTTAAGTTTGGGCTTGCGACCTACAAAAGGCGTGATTCTTCATGGCCCACCTGGAACAGGAAAGACTTCTCTGGTTAGGTTGTGCGCTCATGAGGCTGGTGTAAACTTATTTTCTGTCAATGGACCTGAAATCATAAGTCAGTATTATGGAGAGAGTGAAAGAGCATTGCATGAGGTCTTTGATTCGGCTAGCAAAGCTGTACCAGCTGTGGTTAGATTTCTTCTCTCTTTTTCTGCAAACTTTTATTGGTTCTTTCAGTCCTAAGTGGTGAAAGCTTTGAACCTAACGACATCCTTTTAATTGCTGTTTAATTCTCCATTGGTGTTTGTTCGGCAATGTTCATCTTTCTGTTTGTTTTACTCTAAGATTCTGCCTTTAGTTCTGTGCTTGGTGTTGTTAGGTTGCCTATGTTGACCTTTTTTGCTTTCTTTTTTATTTTTTCTCTTAATAGATTCTGCCTCTAAGTAGAAGTAGACAAACAAAAGTAAGACAGAACTTTTCCTATGCTGATTACTTTTGTATTTCCTGCTATATGGAATCTTTCGTGCCGGTAGTATAACATGTTTTGTATGCACTATATGGGGATTAGTAAACCAGCTTGCTGAGATGATGTTTTGGCTTTAAAGATGACCTGGAAAATTGATCTAACTTGAGCCAATTGAATCCTTTTCTTTTATTTTCTGTTTTTTTTCGTCATCCCTTTTGGTGAACTTTTGCTTTGATAAAGTGTTCAGTGTTTCGGAAGAGAGCAATATTACTGCTGGAATTTGGTGGACTCATGCTTTGTTATTCATGCATGTTGGGTAATCTGGTTTCTTGGATTCGCAAGTTAAATTTCTTGTCTTGTGCACTAGATTCTTGTGTTTGTTTGGTGGCTTGTTGTAAAGTGTGTCACCAATTTCCCTTGATAGCTTACCTCGAGTATTGTATTTAGCTGATCATATCTGGAAGGTGTAAGGAGAGGAAGGCCTCCTTCCGGGGAGGCCTGAGCCATCAGTGAGATACCTTGTGGGACATAAAAGAGAGGACGAGTACTTAATTCTACATGAGAAATTTCTGATCTTTAAGAATGTCATAAGTGTAGTTTTCTCTGATAGGTTACATTGCTCACTTAACATAGTTGCAATACTTTTAGGCTATAATCTACTCTAAAGCTTTGTTGATGTTTCAGATTAGTATTATATTCTAATAGTTTCAGAATGAAAAGAACTCAAACTACCATTTTTTCATTTCATAGTCGTCATACGACTAGGATATCCAGCTGCCTCAAGTAACTATTCTGATTATTGATTAGACAAAACTGAATTAAGAAACCTTGTGAATTTGGGGTTTCATACCTTAAAATGCTAAGTTGAAGGTTTATTCCTTCTGATCAGCCTGGATAAAAACACGCACAATTGTTAAGTTTCTTTTCTTGTCTTCATTGAGATAGTTCAGAACTACAAGCTTTCACCTGGGAAGATGTGTTTTTTGCCTTTGATTGGAGTGAAGCCTTTGGAAGTTGTTCTTCCAACATCCATAGCATGTCAATATACCCTAGGGGAAATTGTAATGAAACTTGTGGCAACTTTGTTCTTCTTTTTGCTCTTTCCTTTTCATCTTGATCTGTCACTTTAATTGGAAAAAACTTCTTATCAAAGGCCTTTACAAGAATTAAACCACTGCTGTGGCAACATTTAGGCCATGGTATTGCCCAAAAGCATTTTGACAAATCCTGATTGACCATCATATTGCTCAAAAGCTTCTTCATTATTTTTTCATTTTTAAACATCCAGATGTATAATTATCGTATATTTGATAGTTACCCCTATTGTCGTGCATGTAGCATAGCAAATTAGATGGGCATAATATTTACTGTATTTGATTGAAAATTGTGAAGCTCACTGACTAATAATATGTATGCCAACCCGTTTGACTAAGATCAGATGAATCCTGATGGCTGTGTCATCTTTTCATTCTGAAATTCAAGATTTTAGCTTTGACAACCAATGGAGCAGGTCTGAGCATGCCTGTTATCTGTCTGAACTTAATGATGGATGGAAATCATATAGCATGCTGATTAGTGTAAACCTATTTTTATGCATTAGAGTGTGCAATTGATGTAAACATTTTAAGTCATATATGCCTCGCAATCATCAAAGGTGTTCATACTGTATTTTCAGACAATTTAACAGTTCTTTACCTCTTCTTCCTTTGGTTAGTTGCTCCCTCTTAAGCTGTGATTTAGATAAAATTATAAATTTGGGTTACTTTCAAAAATTTTATATGGTTCGCCAGAAAATTACATTCATTTGTGAATGCAGGTTTTCATTGATGAGTTGGATGCTATTGCACCTGCACGTAAAGATGGTGGTGAAGAGCTATCTCAAAGAATGGTAGCGACATTGTTAAATTTGATGGATGGGATTGGCAGGAGTGATGGGCTTGTTGTCATAGCTGCAACTAATCGGCCTGACACTGTTGATCCTGCACTTAGACGGCCTGGAAGATTTGACAGAGAATTAGAAATTGGTAATTTGAAATGTTCAGTTTTGCCTTTTTTTTACTTCAGCCTTCTCTTTACCAGCTAATTCTTCATTGTATTCTCCTGTTACTGTCGTTTAATGACCAGATTTTTGGCTGCAATAAGGTCCCCATTTTGCAGTTTAATGTTTTACTTAACCTGAACATTTATAGGAGACCGTTAATTGAAATTTGTCGTCTGTCATTACTGCCTTAGTCTTACAAGTCCCTGGTGGGCCTTTTTGCTTTAATTTGACTAAGTGGTTCTTGTCTATTCCACAATCATCATATGAGGTCTCATACTACAATACAAGCATAGCTAACTGTAGTTGGTAATCTAAAGTTAGTACAGCTAGTAAATTGTTATCCTAAATTAATATTTTAGAATGTATTTCTGGATATCTGTGCCCCAAAAATATGTTAAGGATACTTCAGGTGAAATTAGAACTGTTTCCAACGTGACCTATCTTCCCCACCTATCTTCCCCAGATAAAATTAGAAACTGTTTCTAACTTGACTTATCTTCTCCTTCAGAAGTGAATCTTTCTTCATTCTTTCTATATCCCTCCCTTTGAGTCAATCATCAGTTGCATGCAGGAACGAAAGTAGGTTGGCTTTTAAGGCCTCTATTATTTATGTTAATTTTGGGTGCCTTTGCGGCTTAGTTTTTTTTTTTTTTTTGGGGGGGGGGGGGGGTGGGTTGGGTTGTTGGGGAGTGTGGCCTTAGGGAGTGCCAGTTATGTCATAAATACAAACAAGCAGTGGTTTCTTATCTTCATTTGAACGGGGATTTTAATTGGAAAGTGTTCACCAGTGCTGTGTTTAGAAAAAAAAGATGCTGCATATATTTTCATGGAAGTTATTCTTTGTCCAATTTCAAAATGTTCTTTTGAATTCTAGATGTGTTCTTTTGATTCTAGTAAGTAGTTTTTAACTAATTGTCTCCACATTTTGGACTTGACCAGATACAGAATGTCTTTTTGTTTCACCAAAAAAATTTCTGTGCAGGTGTTCCATCTCCCAAACAGCGCCGTGAGATACTGCTTGTACTTCTCAGAAAAATAGAGAACTCTCTTTCAGAATCAGATGTTCAGCATCTTGCCACAGCTACACATGGTTTCGTTGGTGCCGATCTAGCTGCACTATGTAATGAAGCAGCTTTGGTTTGTCTTAGACGCTATGTTGATTTGAGTGTCTCAGATGTTGGTTCAGAGTGTGATCCATCAATTGATGTAAATGATGGTTGTTCTCATGCTGATATGACAAACTGTTGTGACCTTCCGGTAAATAATTTGGAGGATTTGTCATCATCTATTTCAAATTTGCATATTTCGTCTGAAGCTACAGATTATATCGAAGTAGGTGGGACTTGTGCATCTGGAACTCCTGTTTTAAGGGTGACTTCTGAAGATTTTGAAAAGGCTAGGATGAAAGTTAGGCCAAGTGCCATGAGAGAGGTATGTCTACCATTTTCAGCCTGTCTTATAAATCATAGCCGATTAACCTTTTATGTCATATGGCAAACTCTATCCTGATTCCAATCATATCAGATCCGCAGTTTCTTGTATCATTTAAGAGATTCATTTGCTTAATATATCTTTCTAGTTATTTCATACTATTCAAATTCCTCAAATTGGCATTGCAAACTGGACATGCAAGCTTCTCTTTTGTGTGCTGATCATCATGCTTCTGAATTTTTGCTCATTAATCTTAATAATGGTGGACCAACAATGTTGACTTTCAATCGTCATATCTTGCCTTCTTTGCCTTTTGTTGACATGTTAAAACTTGCAATCAGGTAGTACTCGAGATACCAAAGGTTAGCTGGGAAGATGTTGGTGGCCAGAGAGAGGTTAAGATGCAGCTGATGGAAGCTGTTGAATGGCCTCAAAGGCATCATGATGCTTTCCAGCGCATTGGAACTCGGCCCCCTACTGGAGTTTTGATGTTTGGTCCTCCAGGATGCAGCAAAACTCTCTTGGCACGTGCAGTAGCTTCAGAAGCTGGATTGAATTTCCTTGCTGTAAAAGGTCCAGAACTTTTTAGCAAATGGGTTGGTGAATCAGAGAAGGCTGTAAGGTCTCTATTTGCAAAGGCGAGGGAAAATGCTCCTTCAATCATATTCTTTGATGAAATAGATGGCCTAGCCGTGATCCGTGGGAAAGAAAGTGATGGAGTTTCAGTTTCTGACCGTGTTATGAGTCAACTACTTGTTGAATTGGATGGTATTTAAAAAATCTCACCCCTACACATTTATCTTTTCCTTGCTGACTTCTTTGATAAAATATAGTATTTGAGACTTGCAACCCTCAGTTGTTGGTTCAAAAAAATTTGTATTACGTATACATGCAATTTCTTCTTAAAACTTACCTGCTTGAATTGTTTCATAACTAGGTTTACATGAGAGAGTTAATGTCACCGTCATTGCTGCGACCAATCGACCAGATAAGATTGACTCTGCTCTTCTGAGACCAGGTGTGTGCTAATCTTTTTTCCTTCTTTTAGTTTGTTTGCCTAGAGTTGTAATGCTGCTGCTTCTCACATAGCAAGGAAAAACTTAAAACTTGTTTGAAATTCTATAAGGACGCTTTGATCGGCTGCTATATGTGGGGCCTCCAGGCAAGAAAGATCGTGAGGAAATATTCCGTGTTCATCTCCGTAAAATGCCATGCAGTTCTGATGTGTCCATTAAAGAGCTTGCGCTTCTTACAGAAGGTTACACTGGTGCAGATATATCCCTTATTTGCCGTGAAGCAGCTATTGCTGCTATTGAGGTACATCAGTATTTGATGGAGGAGGGACCATTCCACTTCTGGAATGGCTTTCTCTGATGGAAAAAAGGAATAAAGCATATTTTTCCAACTTTTCACCCTTTTTTTTTATCATTTGATAGTATTTCTTGTGATATCAGGAGGACTTTAATGCATCAGAGGTAACTATGAAGCATTTGAAGGCTGGAATTATGCAAGTACCACCGTCTGACATTTTATCCTATGAAGAGCTCTCAAATAAGTTTCAGAGGCTTGTGCACTCAAGTGCTGAAGATGTCTAGGAAAGCAAATTGTCATCAAAGTAAATGAACTCAAATTTCTTTCTGGTAGTTATCAGCCCTATCTTATGAATGCCTTTTAAAAACTTCTTGTGCTTTTTGATGGGTAATGTATGTAAATAAAAATATGGTCTGCTTTTGCAAATATCATTTTTTATTAATAACTGCCTCATAGGTTTGTTAAGTTGGAATATAACCTGTGTAATCAATTCATTTTTTGACGGGGTTCATTAAAATTTAAGATTGAGATAACTTCTAAATTCCACAACCAGAATCTGCTGTTAGTAGTACCTCATGTCTGTCAAGCAAGGCTTTATCATTGAGAATGAGAAGGTAACTGAAGGCCATTCTAATTCCCTTGAGAATCTAAATCTTGCTTTTGCCATATTCACTTGTACTTGAGAGTTAAATCCATTCGGTAATAAGAAGCTCCAGGTGCCTTAAAAGGTGCATTGCAGGAATACTGTCAGGATAGTCAAATTGACTAGTTAAGTACTAAAGAACATAATTCATGAGGGCAAGATTGTGCAGATATTAATTGGTAAGGAGTTTACTTTTTTCCCTCCCTTGTGCTTGAAGTTAAAAAGTGCTTAGACTGCTCCACAAAGCAAATTCATTTTCATTTAGACATTTTATGCCCATGGTGAAGGTGCCATAAGATGCTTAGGATATCTACTGTTAGTTTTATTGACCCAGAAAGCAAATTCATTTTCATTTAGACTTTTGAGAGCCCACGGTGAAGGTGCCATAAGATGCTTAGGATATCTACTGTTAGTTTTATTGACAAGTTTAGGATCTCTTGGGCAGTTTGGTGTTGCATTCTGCTTGCCATTTCTTTAAACCTTATGGATCACTGGTAGCAAGTTACATACTGCAGCTTGATTGAAAATTTAGTGCTGTATTACTACACTAGTAATAGTTCGAACATACCTTGAGCTTATGCTAGGCTGGATATCGATTATCAGCTCTTTAAACTCCAAGATATGGATTGAACTGCATACTTCTTAAAACTTACAGACCTGAGTATTGATTTGGAGTTTTTATGAGGTTTGTAATTCAAATCTAGCAAAAGGACTGTATCATTGCTTGCCCCTGTGAGCTTGATATCATAATATGTGTATGTTTCTATACTCATCTAATCATGATTTATGGCTGTATATCTATCTTCTACACAGCATGTATCTACACTAAGTGGATAGTTGTCCATGTAGGCTTTCAAATTTCTTCCATTTCTGTTTTAGAGGGTTGAAATGAACAGAATGCCGTAGAATTGAGAGGTTGTATAGTAGATGCATTGAAGTTTGTTGAAGCTGTTTTGCTTTCTTGGATGGTTAAAATGTACAGAATGTCCATTTCTGCTTTTAAACTTGGTTCTTATTTGTTATTTGGCTTCTTTTGTTTCTCCTCTCCAATTTGTATTTTCTTATTGGTTGATTCGCAATGCTGTTTGGTTAGCCAGCAGAGTACCGGCTGGTGGTTGCCAGTGCTGGTCATAGTTTTCAAATTTGCCTGTTTTTAATTGAAAGTGCTTTCTTTGTTACTGAACTATGGTGTTAATATTGTGTATAGCTCTTTCAAAGTCTTCTTGTCAAAGCAGGCTCATCTTTTTGAGTGATAAGCCATCGAGACATCACTTTGTGTACTTGGACAGGACCAGTGAAGATCTATTTAATGTTTCCTTTCTGATTCAGCATCCCTCTTACATCTAGTTCTTGGTCATGCAGATAGAATCAAGTTCTCTTTTGAAGGTTCAAGTGTTGATCCTAGTCTGCAACACAAGGCATGCTGCATTTCGAGGATGAACCTCTTGGCTTGGAACTTTTCGCCAACGCATGCAATGAGAAATTGCATGCCAAAAAAGAAGGTTGCAGCTTTTCCAGTGATGAAAGGTGTACACCTTGAGCCTCGTAGGTCGTGTGGATGAACCATTTTGCAAGGCAATCAAGAACATATTGGGTTTTACTGACATCTCAAATAAATTCAAGAAACATATTCGAAGAAATTCTGACCCCCAGTTGGAATGGTTTGTGGGTTCCGAACAGCTATAGCAGCCGAACCTAATAAGATAGCAATTACAACCTAGTACTTGGCCGTGGGCTTGGAAACCCCCTATTTGCCAATAGAAATGTTGGCCTACTTCCACACCAGATATACTCACAACATTCTTGGATTCATATGTCATCATACTAAAACAAGAAGATGCTGACCGGTGATGTGAGAACTTTTGGTCCCTAGAGTTTTAATAGTTTGTACTGTTGTATAGTATGTATTGGAGCAATTAGGTTTGGATATCCAACTAATTTAGCTCTTGTTCATAATCATGTGCAGTGATATGTAATGCCACATGCGTTCCCTTTCCGTTTGTCCTGTCCTGTTCAATCCGTCACCATGCAGACTCCATCAGATATACATATTGAATGTCTTTGTGATGGATCAAGAATGGATAGGTTTTTTTCTTTTCTTTCTTTTCTTTGTTTGGTTTTTTCTCATTTTTACTAAACCTCATGTAGGTGGATTATATCATCACTGGCAAGATCAAGAATAGATAGTCTACTCGATAGAAATAGGAGATACCCCTTATTCTCGTCCAGTCACAGTTCGTTTGGCAGTTCCCTTGCCTCTTTTTCTTTTTTTTTTCCTTCCGAATGTGAAAGTGGAAGCTCTGTCATCGCGGGATCTTTTTTCATCTGATGGAATAAGAAAAATAGGTCAATCAAAGCACTTATCCCCATCTTCTCCTCCCTTTGAGAAAGAGGCAGCTGTTTCAATATGTATGATCGAAAGGCAAATTTAAGTATACATTTTAAAGTGGGTTGTTGATAATTAGTTTCCTCCTGCTGATATTTTATCATAATTATTTAGGTACATTTTTTGTTTTTATTTTTGGCGGACATTTCTGTATATCATCTAGAGAGCTGCATGCAGGGATGATTGTAATCCGTGAATTTTAGGAAATTCATTTTGTTCCTCAATATGTTTAACACCACCTGTTTGGTTTTGGTGAGCTCAACATGCATGCACCATTAATTTCTATCTATTGCTATTTTTTTTAGGTGGTGCAAAACTTTTTGAGCAAAGAGTTGGATAAAATTTGGATTACAATTTAAAAAAATGGTAAAAGGTCTGTCTTTATAAACCAGACTTTGCATTCAAAGAATTAGATAGAACTTGATTTGAAGTAAAATGCATAAAGTCTTTTTTTTTTCTAACAAACGTTAACTATTCTATATGTAGCTATCAACGCTTGATAGTACAAGGATTAGTTACAAAAAGGGGTCACTGTCCTCATTTTCTTCGATGCTAAGTCTATCAGTCATATTGGGAAATCTTGTTCTCATTTAATATCATGCACTAACTTTACAGCAAACTGAGTTGGTGAATGGCTGATTTCATTTCCTGACTTAGGTATAAATGAGAAACTACAGCTTTCAAAACCTGTTTTGAGATCCTGAACGTCTTCCAGGATAGTTGCAATGTTGAAATCATAGTCATTGCACCTATTTATATGGTCCACTACTGATTTGCAGTCTGTGTGAACTATTATTTTAGTCCACCCTGCAGTCTTGGCCATTAGCATTGCATTCCTTACTGCATAAAGTCAGTCTTCAAGAATATGTCAGATCTGCCTCCAGCAGGGAGCTCAGATGGTGACCATATGCAGTAGTATCCCGTAAGTCACCAGTTCGAACCTTGTTGTGCTAAATTGCTGTGCATCCTTGGGCGGGGCTCTGTACAGTCTCAGGGGATTAGTCCGGCAAAAATGCTAGGATACCCCTGTGTGACCAAAAAAAAAAAAAAGAAAATGTTAGATCTTCTGTGAAAAAAGGCTTGTAATCCATTGAATCTGATGCTAATAGTACCTTGACACAGGCATCTTTTTATATACTTCTAGTAGCATTGTTAAACCATATTTAATCTTCAATTAGTTGATCAATTGTCTTTATGTGATTGGCTTATAGTTTGAATACTGAATGACTCAGGCTGTTAAAACTTTATATAGTGACTATGCAGTTACTATTTATTTGATGGTTGCTATATAGTGTATGCATAGCTACTGCTGTATCTTTGGCAATTGCTATACTTATCTTGTGCTCAAGTAATCTAGTCACTCTTGACCTACTTAATTTATAAGTATGAGATTAAGAAACATGTGAAAATAAAAAGAAGTTTTATCTTCCAAGATTTATTTCTTTGTATTTGGAGTGGATTTATTTTCTACAATTTCAGTTTTTCCATTGCTATTTTTGTGTCTCATCTAGGCAAAATGGAACAACAAATCAATTAATCAAACTTCGCCCAATCGAGTTGATAAAATGTTCGAGAATCACATTTTAATGTGTTGTAGTTTAAAATTTACAGACTTTTATCATTGATTTAGTTTCAAGGTTTTAACTCTCATACTAATGGTTTTCTAATTTGTAAAAATGTTCAGTAGTTGCATTTTATTATGGGGAGATTCTATAATATCTTTTAAGTATCATACAACGAGTAAAATTCATCATCCAAAAGTATTATTAACCCTTAGATTAAATAGTGTTAAATATTTTAAATTTAAATTATTATCTTTAATGAGAGATACAACTTGAGAGAATCGTATTTGATAACATAGAATTTTTCTTTACTATGTAGTTTGTAACATGAAAAATAAAAACTCTATATTGAATATACGATGGACAATTCTAAAGTAAAATGGGCTTTAGTTGACCATCTTTAAAACTTGACAGGGTCAAGATTGGGCTATTATTTGGATCCACTGGTTGTTCCATAAAACGCCATCTATTTACTTTGCTAATTTTTCCAGAACCATGCGTAATTTAAAGGATCAAGTGTCTCGGCAATGTCAATGTACGACAAATCGGGTTAGCCTAATCTGGGCCATCAAATTCACACACACACATGTATATATTTATGTATGTACTATGTATTTAAACATAGCTATGTGTTCGATTACATGTGAAACATTAATAAGTTTTAGTGATTGCCAAAAAATCTGTCAAGCTAGTGGGGAGGGAGGAGGAATAAGTTGGGTGATTTAAGAAGAGGGAGTATAAGTGAGAAGTTCTGGATTCAAAATACATTAGTAGGGGAGCATTCCATCTTAAAGAGAAACCTCCACGGGAGCAACGGTGGATGAAGCGGAAGCAAGAATATTGGCTTGAGTGTTGTAAACATTGATGAGAATCCAATGCCCCCGAAAACCTAAGGGTTCCTACACAAGGTTTATCTACGGAGGATGAGTCAAGGCCTAAGATTAGGCTGAAAGGCGCAGTCGATGGATAACAGGTGAATATTCCTGTACTACCATTTGTCGATCCCAAGGGATAGAGGATGTTAGGTTAGTCAAAAGATGGTTATCGGTTCAAGAACATAAGGTGTCTCAGTTTTTTCAAGGTAAGAAAGGTAAAAAAATGCCTCAAGCCAATGTTTGAGTACCAGATGCTATGGTGTTGAAATAACCCCGCCATACTCCCTCAAAAATCTTGAATGACTGTAAACAGAAAGGTACTTTATACCAGAAACTGACATAGGTGAATAGATAGAGAATACCTAGAAGCGCAAGACAACTCTTTTTGAGGAACTCGACACTACTTATACTGAAGAAAACAAATCTATCACAAATCTATTTATGTCTTTCTCTTTCGCATCGAAAAATGTTAATGACACTCTCTTTGACTCTTTGATTGTGTGAATTAAATAAAAATACTTATATTCTTCAGTGAATTTACTAACACTTTTTCTTATGGTAATAAAAATAAAAATTAGAGACATTGTTATCATGACATATATCAAAAAATTAAAGAGCATCGTGAACAATGAGGAAGTTGTGTGCCATTAATATTTTATGTCCGCCAGTGTTGATTAGTATCGTTCTCCTTTCTTTTCCTACTTTGCCTTCTCACTCCAGCCATCCACCTTTTTAACGAATTTGAAAAGAAATACTGACCAATTTGGTAAATAAAATTCAATTTCCAATTGACCAATCAAAGGAAGCACAAAAAGTACTGCCAATTCTGTACGACTTCATGTTTCCTTGAGAAAACTTTTGATGTCCTTTTCGAGTCTAGATATTGCTAAAGGCATTATTAAGACTATCATTTAGTTTTTTTTAATAGAAAAGATTATTTCATTCAAATAAATCTACACTATACATCAAACAAACATGACACAGATACATATTGATTTGAAATTAATAGATATAACAGATCTAAGAAAACAATACAAATAAAAATAACATTGATGCTTCTATATATTTTCCATCCAGATGAACCACTGTAATCTAATACATCAATGCATGTCTGCTGACAATCAGATCTGATTAAAACTGGTTCAAGTCCAAAGAGAAATTTAGATATGATAATAATAAAGAAATTGCAGATCTGAGAAATTAGATGCTAGATCTACAAAATCTCAATTTCATAAAGATAAAAATATAAAAAACTTTCACTAGGAAAAACCTAGAAGAGAATAAAACTCTCACTAAAACAATTTAGAAGAGAAGAAACTCTTATTAGGAGATCTTAGAAGAGAAAAATCTCTCATTAGAAAATCTTAAGAGAGAATTTATTCAAATAAAAAAAATTAAAAATTAAAAATAGTACTTCCTCCCATGGGAAAAGACCAGATTTGGTCTTTCTCTCATGGAAGAGATAAAGAAGATCTTGGCTGGAAGAGTTCTAGAAAAAAGGGAGAGAAAAGATTTTTAGAGAAAGAAACTGTACAGATAATGTAACTAGACATAGACTATCATTTAGTTATCCACTAAAACTTCTTATATTTTTAGAGAGATTACAATACTCAAAACTAGTTTTTTTTTCTTAAATTATCTCTTGACTTTATGAATGAATCCCAAAAGAAGAAACAAAAAATTGAGATGATAAAAGTCACAAATAAGTTGCAAATTCAACGTCTTGTTTGGATTGTAATTTTTCGTAGAAAAATTTTTACGTTTTTCGTGAATATATTTTTAAATTATTTTTTTATTTCATATACATTGAATCGTTATAGTATATGTTTCGACAAAAACTCCTAAAGTAACAATCCAAACCAAAAATTTTCTTTTATTCAAAAAGAGTTCACCTTAAGCTTAAGTTTGGAAAAGTACTTGAGATTCCTTTCTTTTGTATTTGGATATTATTTGCACACATGTCATTTAGTGTGATTGCTGATGCCTACTAACCTAAAATCACAAGCAATAGTGAGGAATCTTGAAATCAAAGTCAATCCTAAATATCCCAATGGGGTGATGGTTTTATCATGACAACCAAAACAACCCCACCAAAACCCACATCGAGCACCCAAAAATATTCTCTCTTAATCAGAGAAAACTCTATCCACACAAATAAACTAATCACTTTATCTTTCACACGAACCCCACAACCAAACACCTCCTTCATTTAAAACTCATTTGATTCCCACTTCAACAACAAACTACCTACAAAAGAATTCCCACAAAAAAGTGGCCTAACTTTGCTATTATTATTATTATTTTTGCTCAATCACTCTCTTATCTTTATTTCTTTCCTTTTCCCAGATCCCAATCACATTACATTCCTGCCCCCTAACAAAAACCTCATCTTTGATTTTGGACCAAAACCCACAAAACTCCTAGCCAGAAAAACCCAAAAAAACCAAAAAAAAAAAAAAAAAAAAAAATCCCAAATCATCCACTCCTGTTTTCATGTGCGTGTAACCCACGCGCCCATGGCAAACGCAAGGAAGCAATCGCCAGTTGTCCTTTTTAAGATCCAAAGATCTTTTGAGACCTTGACTTCCTTAATTCCTACAAATCAACTCAGCTGCCACCTGATTGATTGCTACAGTCCAATGGATGCAGCGCGTGTACCGCACGCCCCAAACATTACTTCCCACCTCTCCACACTGTATCAGTGTATCTACAATTGTGTCCCAACTCCCATGTATAATAGATACAGAGATGCAGATACATATAAACAACTGTAAAATTTACTACAAAACAAAAACAAAAATCTTTTTTTCTTCCAACACTCTGAACTATGGAACTATGTAGCTGTCTATCAAAGACTAAAAGATTAAAGGGAATAAAAAGACCCCCAAATCCCGGAAAAATAAAAACAAGAGGAAAGAAAACAGCTCTTCCAAGTCCCAACTCTCATAAAAATCCATAACAAAAGCATCAGCAAACAGTACTCCTAATAATAGCTGAAAAGAAGAAAACAAGATCCACCTCGAACACCCCTCCCCATAAACCACACACCCCCCCCCCCCCTCCCCAGCCTCCCCTTTCTCTTCCCCAAGACAAAAACACCAATTAACCACCCCTGGATCCTCATCAAAATCTTGCACTTTCTTCTTCCCCTCTTCCTCCCCTCTCTCTCTCTCTCTCTTCCAAAACTCAATCTTTTGTTTCCTAGAGGGAGAGGTACAAGAAATAAGAAAATTTGAGAAGTTTCCAAAACTTCTACCGTCCTTCCCAATTTTCTACACTCCTTTTAGCTCCCCCTTCACAGTACTAAAGTTTTAGTAGTAATCATTTTTCATCATCCTCATCATCATCATCATTAATAATCTCCTTTTCTTGATTTTTGAGTGTTCCAATTTGGACGATACTCCGAACCCACAAAATTTTTTCCCTGTATCGAATAAATTAACCATCCCAAAAAGAGGATCTTTTTTTCGGTGGAGAAAAGGAAGAAAAAGAAAAGAAAAATATGAGGGAGGATGACTCAAATTGGTTTGCTAAATGGGAGGAAGAACTCCCTTCTCCAGAAGAGCTGACGCCTTTGTCCCAAACCCTAATCACCCCTGATCTAGCTGTATATTTCGATATTCGAAATCCCAACAGCCCGCATCACCACCACCACCATCAGCAGAATCCGCCGCCGCCGCCGCCGCCTCCTCCGGCGCCGTCCCAAGGTCAGAATACTCCCTCCTCTCAGCCCAACTCATCTGCGGAGTTTGACTCCTCTGAGCTGGGTGGGACTGGCGGAGGGAGTGGAGGAGCAGGGGCGGGTTCAGGAGGCGAGGAGCCAGCTAGGACCCTGAAGCGGCCCCGGCTCGTGTGGACGCCACAGCTTCACAAAAGATTTGTGGATGCTGTGGCCCACTTGGGGATCAAGAATGCTGTCCCCAAAACTATAATGCAGTTGATGAGTGTAGATGGGCTAACACGCGAAAATGTCGCCAGCCATCTGCAGAAGTATAGGCTGTATTTGAAAAGAATGCAGAGTATTTCGAGTGGTGGCGGCAATGGTGGTGGTGTGAATGGTAATGCTTCAATGGCTGCAGCTGGAAGCGAACCAGATTTGTTTGCGAGTACGCCTGTTCCACCACACTTTCTGCATCCAGGCAGGCCGAATTCGGACCATTTCTTGCCTTTTGTGCCTATGACAATGCAGCATCATCATCAGATGGCAACAGTGGTGGGGCACCACCATCCTCACCCACAGCTACAGCAGCAGTTTAGGGATTTCGGTACATCCCCGCCTAATGGGCAGTTTGAGCATCGATTTTTGCCCAGGCAATCACAGCAGCAGGTTCAGAGGATGGGGACACCAGTGCATAGTAATACTCCCGTAATGCCATCTTACGTGGAGGATTTGGAATCAGCTACGGCTGCTAGTGCGAATGGGAGGAAAGTTCTCACCTTGTTTCCAACTGGGGATGATTGAATTTGGGGTAACTGCTGACTTTTCTTTGTGTATTGTCGATCATCAATTTGGGTTCTTAGTCCTGTGAAAAATTGTATTTGGAGTAACTTTTTAGTTTCTAATTTAGCAATTTACCTTTCATTGTGCTGTTTCTAGTTGTTCATGGTATTGGGTTCATCATGGACTTGTGGATGCTTTGTTTAGATTTTGGTGTTGTCTTCAGGGAGGTCATCGTTGCATTTGGCGTTAATGGTTAGGGGATCAGTGCATAGTATCAGTTCTGGAGTCTTTTAGTTCAATTCCATGAACTCCTGCAAGTGTAATTAAGTTGCGGATAGCATTTTGTCATCTCCAATTCTACTTCTGGTGGCAGACAAGCCAGTTATTGATGGTGTCTCTATTTTATCCATTCTGCTTCTAGTGACGGATAATGACCATGATGTCACTCTGGGCGGCAATAATGTAATCAGCTCTATGTGGCTTTCTTAGAGGATTTGCTGAAGTTCATGGTAGCCTGTAAGGGCAGCAAAGAATGATGTTGGAAAACAAGCATGGCGTAGATATGTCCTCTAGTTATCTTAGACTCAGATCAAATCCATGGATATTAAATATGGTATTGCAGTTTTGGCAATGTCCAGAATCTCCACCATTAGGAACTTATATATCTTGTTTTCTAGTTTTGTATCTTGTAGAGATGAGTCCTGCTTGCTGTAAATTGTGTGGTTTGATAGCTGACTTTTAAACCCTGTAACTGGGGAATCTTTTAGCAAAGAATAACAATTCTAATGTTATTAACATGTTTCCTTAATTGCAATATAGGCCATGTTTTCTATAAATACTCTTTACTTCACATACAAAGAATAACATCATTTCCTTAATAGCTGTTTTCTTTAGTCAACTGCATCAATATTCTGTTTTTAACTGGTACAGAGAATTCAGAATTTAAGGCTCTTAGTTTTGTAAGGTAACTAAATTTTGCATTATCTTCACTTACATACACATCTCGGCTTGTAATCAACCTGTTTGTGTTAATCAGAAAATCTCTTCTCCTTGTTCATCTTGTAACTCAACAATACTGAATAAGTTTTTATTTCTTTATCTGGTGCTTTTACTCCACACAAATTTTGCTAATAGCTTGAGCTTTAAATATATGTCTGTGTGTGTGTGTTTTTGTGTTTATGTGGCAAGAGATTTATATTCTGATCTGGTACTGGATTCTTTGTTTTATGCTTGGAAAGAGGTTGTTTGTCCAATATATTAGTAGATTCCTTCCATCTCTACCTCTTTTTCATGACTTCAGAGATGTCATTATTTCTGAAATATCTCATACACGTCCAGACTAGATTAAGCAAACTGATGCTTCTACATTCTTGGTTCTTTGGATCTTGAATTTCCCTTTCTGTTTATTGAGCAATTGGATATGGAATTTAAATCGAAGAAGAAGAGCTGCGAGATGAAAAGTGACAATATAAGAAGCGTAAAATCGATTAGCAATGCATCCGTAGACACATATATTTGACAATCATCAATGATGAACCTTGTTCTTATCATATTGAGAGATTATTGACCTCAAAAAGATTGGCATAGATGACGCATGTATAGAGTCAAAGGTGCTTTTTACCAGATGTTTTTCTGTTGGTCGATTTGAAAACTAAAAGTTCAAGTTATCAGTACTGGGGGCAAGCTTTCCTCATGAAGTTGCCAATCTCATAACAGACTCCGCCAATTCTTTCATTGAACTGTCATCTTGACACTGTAGTAGTGTACATTATCTTTATGCAGTTCTGACTACTTTTGACAGCTCATCAGGATTTGAGAACTGAAAATCAACGTCTAGCTTATGGACATTAGAGTGGTAATCCCTCATTTCATCTACCGAAATCTCTAAATCTTAAATCTAATTTGATTATCATTTGCAATCTGTTGCCTGCGTGGGGTTATGATTCTAGTCAGTTTAATCCATTTTTAGTCCTATTTGAGCTTTTAAAATTCATCAGGTTGGATTATAGGTATTCGTGTTATTGCACCCAAGAGTTTTTCTTTTTTTCTTTGCTGCTCGTATCGTTTCTTCATTTCAGTGTGACTGAATCTGCAGCACTATGTTGACACATGCATCAAGTGTTTAACAATTTTGCTTCCTAGTCTTTCACTTGTACGATGTTGATCAAAGGAGTAATGTTTTCTGCAGTTTCTTTTGGTGCTTGCTAATATGTAGGACATTCAGGATACAGTATCTGTTCATATATTGTTTCTGCAATATATTCCAATTTTAAGAACCTTCATTGGAGGCATCTTAAGGGCCATTTTTCTTTTTCTTTTTCTTTTTTCGCGGCTTGTTTAATTTGTAAAGAACAGAAGAATTCTTTAAACAAAACCTGAAGTTAAGCTCAACTTTCTTTGATAAATTGCAAGCTGAGCTGAGAGGAGAAGTTAAAATAATGTACCTTGGTTACGAGTTCTGAGTTGCCATTAGCTGTGAATGCCTTTTGCTATCATCTTTTCGTCCATTGCTTGACTTTGGAATACCTCAAATCTCACGGGTCTGGTTTTTCAATTCATGACCTCGCTGGACCTTAAGGGACCCTTTCAGTCAGTGTGTATGTGTGTGTGTGTGTGTTTTTCAACTTTGATGGGGCTAAATTTCTGATCAAATTTCGAGGCAGAAATTCACTGGATATTTCCCACATTGCTACTGACTTGACTTCAAGTGAGGGAATAATCGTTAATCAAATTCTTCAATTTTTTTTTTTTTTTTTTTGGGAATGGATATCTAAAATTGTCAAGAAAAGTACAGCAACTGATTGTCAAGAATGTGATAAAGGAAGCAATGGCGGACATAAAAGGGGGCGACCGCGCCCAAAATCTTTTTTTAACGAAACTAATCACTTTGTCCCTCCCTAGTCCCTTCCTCCAAAACAGATCAATTATTCCCTAGATTATATCACTTTAGATTGCCATTTTTCCTGCAAAACGTTTCTACGTTTATCGCGAACATATTTTTCATTCACTCTTTTACGTCATATATATTAAATCGTTACAGTATATATATATATATATATATATATATATATATATATATATATATATATATATATATATATATATATATATATTACAAAAACTCTAAAAAATAGCAATCTAAATGACATATAGCAATAAAGGAACTATCAATCTCTCACAAACCAACACTTATGTTAGTTGTAATTAGTAATATCATCAATTGAGGAAAACTCCATGCCATACAAGTAGAGTATCTAGTTGAAGGACTTTTTTTATGTGAAGCTCTCATTAACACACTTAAACTACATCTAACTTATCATGAAAACACGCATAATCACAATTATTGCACCCTTGCATTTAGACACTTCTTCAAATTAATTAAAATTTTCAAAAAAAAATTAACAATTGAAACCCCTCTCCTAACGAGTGCCAATTGGGCTCCCATTAGCCAAACCGTTTGGTAAAAACTAATCCCACAACTAATAACTTTTGTCTATCTCATCAAACACCAAATTTCCTAATCCCATTAAACTTGCGTCAAGCACCAATTTTTCTTTAACTTGAACCTATTTTGCCTTGCCAAAATCCAAGATTTGTTACTGCAGGCAGGGTTTTTGCATTCTGTTTCTTCCAAGCATACTAAGTTGTATAAATTTGAGTAGCAATGTGGACAATGATCCCAAGTAAATTTCTGAGTGCAGATATCATTGGATCACTAAATTATTCAACGTAATATTTCGCTTACATCATAAACATATTTTTCAATCCACATTTTTATATTTTCAACTATTTTGTTATCTCATATACATCACATCACAAAAAGTGTTACAGTAATTATTTCAAATAATATTTCATATAATACTCTATCCAATCACACTAATAATTTGTTTCTTCCGGGAATGTTCAAATTCAGAATAGGAACGACTTTTTCCTGGCTTTCCACAGTCTGTACGATCGGTGTTTTGCCACCTTTAGTAGAATTCATGTTCACAAAACATCAACCTGAGCACATGGAACGGACACATAAAAGATTGTTTGGACGGGGAGTTGACAAAGCACATGCAGGAAACCTACAAGATATCATATAACCCACAGCAACAGCTACCCCAGCATAGATGGGGGTTCATAATCCTTCTATATTGAAAAATGTTGAATAAAAAATTTAATTGCCTGAACATTCAAGCCTTCGAATTACACATGACAATACAGAAATTAATACAGAAAATGTAAAGACTCAAATTATATATATATATATATATATATATAGCCATAACAGAAACCTTCCATGAGGTTTCTCTTAATATCACCTAGCACCTCTAAAGTTTTAAAAATATCACTTATCTCTTTTACTTTTGTTATTTGTGTAACAAAATTAAAAAAAAAAAATCCTAAACTACCCTTTTGCTCATTTTGCTAAATAAAAATGCTTCTAAGATATTTTGTTTACTCCAAGAAAAACCATCGTCTAAAAAAACACTCTATTAGTACCACTACATCATAAAGTTATAGTCCATAAAAATATAAATTTAGAAAATAAAAAAGATATTTGTGAAGATATACACTAGCACCAATTTAACTCTATATGCTCAAAATCAATTTCTTTTGAACATTATATATTTTTTTTCAACTTCTTAACACGTGGTTCAAACCTTTCAATAACCTTTTAATTATACTAATCATATAAAAATTAACTCAAAATAAATACAGAAATCACACCCCATTCAATCACAATCACAAAAAGTAAATGATAAACAAAATTCAATTTAATACAATTTACAAATAAAAAATCGCATAGTCATCCAAAAAATGAGTAAGAGAGAATATTGAAGAAGGGGAAAAGAGAAAAAAAATGACCTTTTTTTAAATTTTTTTGATCTCCATTTATTTGATATGTGAATTATGTATGAAGTGAGGGTTAATAAAATTTGATTACACTTATTAGGGGAGATAAGTGATATTTTTAAAATCTTAGAATTGCTCAGTGATATTAGACCAAACTTCATGGGAGGTTTCTAATATTATCCCTTTTCAAAAATTTCCCAGCTTTTGGCAGAATTACCACCACTAATTGTTTCTAGCAACTGTCAGATCTCAATTGTTCATCGTGTGTGGGTTTAAGGCAGGTAAAGTTGTACTTTCATCGTTGTACTTCTTACATTATTTAGCATACAAAAGCTTTTCAGAATAAAATTAGTATACACAAATTTAATAAGACATAGTTGTACATCAATAATATAATAAATACAACCAAAATCGTAGCTGCTCCAACTCATCTTGCATAGCTTCTTACATACATCTGATTTTTGTGTTCACCAACATAGGTAGCATTGAGGTTTAAACACCAGAAAAACTCTCAGAAGTGCAGGCAATTTAAGCTCACTCGTGTGTGAGTTTCAAGTCTCAAAACTAGTATATGCGGTAGAGCTTGAATAGACTTTCTCAACTATCGGATACTCCATCTAGAGACCAGACAAAAGTACAGATGCATGCAATTTATTTGGACCACTTGGAAATAAAATCCAGACAAATTTGATCGACCAAACTATGCATAATTAGGCACCAGATATTCCATTTCTGTACAATGCCATAAGCAAAGTAACGTGCATGATGCATACAGAATTTTTTAAACATCACGCAAAATTAATTAATATTTGCAAGAGAAGACTTCAAATTTCACTGGAAAATCTCCTCAGGAAAATGAATGAAAATCTCCCACCATCACCTTCTGAGACATATTCAGTGCAAGGATCTTTATCTGTCCCCCCCGGACTAGATAAATATAATAGGTTCGGGGAGTTTTTTTGTTTGTCACAAGTTGTTGGAGCAGATTTTTATGTTATGTTTTAGAAGTCTGATGCCAGTGGAAGAGTTAAACCACATAATTTAACGGGTGTTCTTCTGGATGCTTGTCGCAGTTGGGTTTCTCAGTGTTATTTGCATCATATAATATATTAACTATACAACACATAATCACCGGCGGAACGAGAAGTTTACATTTTGGGGGGCAAGACATGTAAGTGGGTATATTTAGGGGGGAACTCTGACATTGTTGTAAAGTTTAATATTTTCAAGGATACAAGTGAAAAATTAGATCATGTCAAAGGGATATAAAATGGATTCCTAAAATCTCGGGCGAGGGATGGATGGAGGGAGGATTAAGAGTACGTTTGATAAGACTGAAATTTGAAAATTGAAATCTGAAATATGAATCCAGTAAGTTATTGAATTATTAAGTATTAAATCAAATATATTTGAGTGTGTATCACATTCAGTGATAAGTGAATAACTTATCACTTATTTTTGGGAGTAAGTTTTGTCTAAGAAATTCAGTGCGCTTAATTCATTCAGATATTCAATTTTTGGTTATCAAATGTGTCTGAACATATTAAGATTTGAATCCATTAAATTTAAGTACTAAATTGAATTATCGAGGCCTAAGTCTAATTTTTATAAGGATAAAAATGAAAAGTCAGGATATTTAAGAATTCTTAAAATCTTGGGGGCGGCTGCCCTTTCTACCCCTAGCGTCTGCCAGTGCATATAATGTATGAATTACACAAAAAGAGTAGACACTACAAAACAAATATAGAAATTGATATACGAACATTATATGAGTTTATAAGCAGAAAATTGTGTTTCTACATGTTGATTGTCTTAATATCTATTTATGTTGTCTTCGCATCCACACTTAGTTTATTATCATGTGTTGTTTTAGTGTTTAATCTTATCGTATTAGTCCACACAATGTATAGTGCAATTACAATTGTCAATTCGTAAAGTTCTTGATCCATCATCCCCAACTCCATTGATGCATAGCGGAGATCATCACATACATGAATTTATTATAGAGAAGAAAAAAGAAAATTCCACCTCTCCGCTTTTTAAATTCCACCGGTCCTTGCTAAAAAAAAGATAATTAAAAAAAAGTTATCTTCATATAGTATCCCTAAAAATGTTTACACATACTAGAAAGGTTATAGAGTTTAATACCGAAAGGTTTAGGCATACAAGTTCAATTTTTAGGGTATTTTGACACATGATCGTCTATAGTAACTATGTCATGCCTCGGGCCTCGGGCCTCCGGCCTGCAGGCTCAAAATGTGATCAGATATTTATACGTCCAAAATTTTACTTAAATATTAATTTATAGCACTTTACTTGCCTAATATGGGATGGAGTATCACATTTACCATTCTTAGGTCGTAGCTCTACACAACATTTAGTTTCTCCACTCATCCGCAAGTTCAAGACACGAGCAAAGTCTCAATAGCTAAATAATACCATAATGTCACGTTCCGAACCTGCAAGATCAAGACAGGAAGGATCAAATCCTAACGGTTAAATCCAACTATTTGGCTTCCATCCTTGTTAGCCCAAAATGAATATCTCAAGTTGAATTTGAGTACCTAGATTCTATTTTAAGTATTGGTCTATAGCATTTTACTTTTTCGATGTACGATGGGATATCACAAGCTGACTTAATGTTGAAGCTGACTCGATGTTGATAAGGTTTTGAAAGACAGTTTTTGTATTGGTTTGACGCTGGTGGTAGGACGTCTTAATGGATTTCTTGTTATTGTCAACAGTAAACCTCTCCAAAGGCAAAAGATAATTCAAAAATCACACAGATTCTGTGTACTTATTGTGCGAGTGCGATTTCTGACTCATTGCATGTGTCATGAAAGTTTTCCAGGAGTGTACTGTATTGTACAATGGATTCATCATGGTGGAGGAGTCCCATTTCATGGAGGAGGGCAGGAACGGTTGCAGTTGAATGGCCAAGATTAGGTTTGTCAACGGGCCGGGTCTGGGTTGAAATTCATTATTTTAGACCCGAACCCGGCATAACACACCGACCCGTTTATCCAACGGGTCTTCTATTCTATGTTCCGGATCCGGATCCGACGGGTCTTTGGTTCGGGTCGGATCTACCCGAAAAAATTTATCAAAACTTACAATTTTTAATAAAAATAAAAAAAAATATATTTGTAAACTAATTTCTAACTAATACACAAAAAAAACCAAATAAGAAAAGAAATCAAATTGACTTTACTCAAAAACATCACCCTAATCAAATTATATTGATAAATATATATTTTTTAAATTATTAATCCATTTATATCCGGATCCGGGTCTAATACGGGTCGGAATACTATATTACGTATCCGATCCGTTTTTTTGTTTGACAAAACGGATCCGGATCCGGGTCCGGGTAACGGAATTAAATCCCTACCCGTACTCGCAATAATTTCACGGATCCGATCCGGGTCCGGGTCTAGACCCGGACCGTTGACAGGCCTAGCCAAGATTTGGTAAAAAATATATTGCATTTTATACATCATCTTTCAAATCATGTGTGGAGTCACAAAATTTTGTTCTATATTTACACGTTATTGAAAGTAAGTTACACCGTGTATATACAAAATTACATCTTGTGCATTTTGCACAAAATCGATCTGAACGATTTTTTTTTTTAATGCCTGTTCGGCCCTGTATCCCCCATTTCATACAAAATAAAGAATGAAAAAAAGAAAAGAAAAGAAAACTTGGTATAAGTAACATTTGCACGGCCTATATATCATTACCGAAGTTTGTCTGGCTGATGGTCAATAAGCACTCTTTTAAGAGAGGATTCAAGTATTTTGAGAGTAAAATCAAATCAAGCAAGTTTCTTTTTATGCATGATTGTGTGTGTTTTCTCTTGATCTTGAATGAGAGAGGTAGAGAAGTGATTAACTCGGGTAAGTTTCTAAATGCATGGGGATCAAGTGTCTGAATTTAACAAGGCAAATACTAAAATGAATACAAACTAGCTGAATATGATATATATTGCATTTACTACTTTCTCAGGTCTAACTGGCCCTGCCCTGGATTTGTTGGATAAAATCTCGTGATTAGGCTAAGAAAATGAGACAAGCTAAATGGATGGACCTTGGTATATATATATTTTTAAAGCATGTTATAGCACTCAGAACTTAAACAAAGACGTGCCACCCGCCTACAAGACCGGCATGACCAAAGGTCTATTAATTATCCAAACAGATCCGATCTACTTTTGTTTCGATAGCCCTTTGAAATAAATATTTTTAATATTCAAACTTCAGAAAACTAAATTCAAAAGTGGATCTTCATTGAAGGGCTACATTCATTTTTGACAGTTCAGAGTTCAGACCCAGATGATGATCTAAACTTTCCATCCACAGCAATGCAAAGCTTTGTTTTACTATATAGATTATATATTACTTTAAGGAGCACTTTGTATCATCCACTAAACAAATTAGTAGAAGGATTATATATCATCAGCCAAACAGATCATCACTTGGTTGCTCACAATACATAGCATAAATATACACCGCATAGCTGGCACAGTTACAGGAATACCGAGACATGCACTGTTGGCTTGCTAATAGAAGATGAAACATTAGACAGCCCACCATTTTCTTCCCCAAGATCCATGTGCCTGCAGTTTACTTTACGGATGACAAAAATCTAGAAATTGGCCTGAGCTGTTCATAAAAACCAACTGGTGCCCGTTGCATCTCATGAAGCACTTTATTTGTTAGAATAAAGGCATCAATCACCGGTCAGAACTAACCGAATATCATCATTCGTCCAGAGAGTTCAACAGCAATGCCATGTCTTGTTTTGCTTATTATAAGACGACTTAGGGTCTAAGATTCAAAGGACCTTGAGAACTGGGAAATACCACAACTGCTATCAGAATTTGGTTTGTAATCAATTAGAGTATTAACAATTTTCTCATTTTATGATTTTCTAGTTTCATTCCTCAGTAGCGTCTTGTGAAGGCAGGATTGAACTCCATGGCCAAAACATACAAATGAAGCAAAGAGAAAATCCAGAGAATGGATGTGAGCAAGCAAGAGAGTATTTATAGAGTTCGACTACAAACAACAATAGCAGGTACCCACTAATATTTGATGTCCTTATACTAGCACCGAAAATTGAAAACAAAGGTTACTAATCCAAAATACAAAGGTTTAACAGTCTTTCATAGGTAACCTAAATGATGGGAAGAGCAAATGCAGATATTCTCCATCTAAGCTTTTCTAGTATTAATAGTTCTGCGAGTAGTCAAAACTCAGAGGCTGCTGACAAAAGGGGGCCTGCAAGAAGTACAAAAAGGAGGGGTGAATAAGTTTCTTGTATGCAATAATGAAATTGAACATGGACATTAACTTAACAATTCCGAGGCATATATATGGCAAAAAATCAGCAAGCCTTAACGGTATTTATATCTTTTCAGTCTACTGAAAATGTAATATCACATGCAAACCCAAAGGCATGTCTAATTTAAAACCATTCAGATTTTGTACAAGGACTCGTTCAAAAAGTAACCACATAAAATAGAATGCTTAAGAGAAGAAAATCTTTAGTTTCACTCAATTCCAACCATGGCTGGAGCTTGAATAAATATAAGAGAACCGTAACTTGATACAATTTGATATAGACCGTATATGAATCTCCTAAAGTATACCTCAGAGACTTGTAGAAAATATAACAAACTATTATTTCATTTCGGCGTAATAAAATTAGCATTATGCTAGAGATCAGAACAGTAAAAGATTTCAGAAATGTCACTGATTCTGGAGAAATTTGGAGTAATTGACAACGTTCATTAAATTTTCATTCTCTACTGCTTTTCCTGATCAGCCCCAGTTTAGTGTGCACACATGATTATGCATGAGAAAGGGTTATTGCTTATGGCACAGAAGTCAGCAAATCGGACAAATATATGACTGTAGTATAAATTACATATGACAATATATGATTGTAGTACGAATAAACAACATTTCTGCCTAATATCCCCAATCTTGTCATTCACCATGCTGCTACTTAAGAAGCTTGCTAAAACTTCTGAGTTAGAAAGCTTCAATTCTAACTGAAAATTATTTGTCATGCCCATAGTGCAATGGATTTCAGCTCTTCTGAGAGCAATAGTATGATGCTTGTTATGGAAAAGGTCAAGGAAAAAGAGACCGATGCCTACCTGAAAAACAGCATGCCTAAATTGATCATATGATTGAGCATACATCATCGACTGGGAAGGCCACTGCATGTATACAGCATCCCTTGATGTTTGATTCAATCCCATGGCACAGAAAGGGCTCATAACTGGATTCGTGTAGCTGAGAGGAGCTTGGGTCCCAGGCATCTGACCTAACTGAGGGAAAGCAGAATCATACTGCACATATGGGTGTTGGAACTTCTGGACATACGGCGACAAGGTAAAGCTTTGATTCATAGGAACATTCTTAACATACCTACATCAGTTTAGGCCAAGTTGATTCCGTTAGAGACAAACATCAGCAGCCTTCAAATTGCAGTATCAAACAAAGAATATTAACTTGTAATGTCAAACAACTGAGGAAAAATAAAAAAATAAACGAAAAAAATCAACTTTCCCTCGTCATCATTACTAGTGCCAGTCACCTCAGCCACAAATGACTCAATAGGTTCCTCACAGAAACAGTTATAACTAATTAACTAATTAACATAGACAATACAAGGCACAATTTAGTGGAGATACTACTAACGAGCTTGCTAAGCCTTCTTATAGAAACTAGTTGAGTGACATCATAGAGCAGATATACAAAGCAGAGCTGAAAATTCCATTTAGTAGCAAATACATGTCAATGGGATATCTGGTCAAAAAGATATAAAATAAATCTCAAGAACATTACTGTTGCAAACCAAAGATGAGTAATAATTCTCCAATGTTAACAGAGAGTCGTGAAGACTACCCTAAACCTATTCAATTGCATGGGTCAAAAACTTAAAACTGAATTTCAACACAATGCAGAATTTAGACATGCAATGACTCCCACTAATGACAACCCCACCGTCAAGCAGTTGTCAATTCCAACAATAAGCAAATCCAATCAAGATGTAACTCAATCCATAACCAAAGGTTACTCATCCCATTGACCTACCTAAGAAAATAATATTGGTAAACAAACAAAGAACTTAAATGCACATCATTTTTGTGAAACAGAACCCAAAAAAAGGGGTTACAGACACAGAGTGAATGAAAAATTGCAAGTACATACATGAAGCAATGCATTCATGCACTCATACAAAAAGGACAAGTAAAAATTTATATACCATAGCCATCCATAAAGATATGATATGACCAAATTCCTAACACATACCTCTCGTAACTTCGATCATAATCAGGATCAGTACGATCCTTCTCCCTGTCCCTAAAAATTGCCACCCTCGAAGATGCACTGTATTCCCTGCTAATAAAGCTCTTCTCAAAATCAGCAACTGAGTTTTTCAAATTTTCATTATCCTCCACACCCAAACATAAATTCTTCCCATCAGAAGAAACTTGAGTTAAGATGTCATCTGACTCAGAACTACTTTGACTACTGAAGATACGAGCACGTGCCCTGTCATACTCCTCCTTTCTCTCCTCCACAGTTCTAACAGGACTGCGCTTTAAACCAAATTCACCACTGTCATTTGAAGATGCTTTGGTAGGCCTTGACCTGATGACTATTTTAATCTGTTCATTTTTATCATTCTCTGACAGTTTAGCTGGGACATCTGACAGACATACAGCAGGAAACTTGCTCTCTGCTTGTTTCCTGACCAAAATTCTTGTTCCCTGACCATCCACAAGATTATCCTTCACCATAGTCAGCAGACCATAGTGTTGAGCAACTCTATGTGCTGCAAGACGTAGGTAGGAAGTGGGGAAATGCTGGAACTCAAACTGCTGCAAATCACCATTCTGCAAGAACTTCTGTATATCGAGCTCCATCCGCAGAACTGTCACATATTAAAAAAATAAGAAAGTTCACTCAGAAAGAAAAGCAAAATCCTATTTCCACTATTACAGTAACTTCCGAACACTAAAGCAAGTTTCATTATTACATTGATTATAGTTCTAGCATATCATGTCAATTATAAAAGATTGAATTTAAGGAATACTAATAAGAACACAAATGACATTGAGTGAGATGAGAAAAATGGAGCAATCTTAGCAAGTTTCAATTTAGACGTCAAAATGTCTATCAATTGCACAATCGAGCTTATAGTTTTATAACCATTTGGGAACTACATTCTGATGCAAAACTCGAGTGTTTCACCTGACTTGGACAACATTTTTCTCTAAATTTCTCCCAACTCTGCAAGTCAGTTGCAATAACAACTAATCTAGAAGCATGATAAAAGGACATGGTTACTCTACTTTTAGAACACAGAAAATCAATATAAGACATCTAAGGCCCATAAATGTCTTTTTATCTCAAAGCACAGAATACTGCATATGTTAAGAGCATCAATGCTAAAGCAACTTTCCAGTCATGCACGTCTTGTTTGACAAAATAAAAGTCAAATTGTCTGTATCATGGTAATCCAAAAGTTTGAGATATCTCGATGAAAAATAATGTCACAATTGACCTTCCAAGATTAGTGAATCATACAATGTGAGAGAACTATAAACATGAAGTATCTTTCCTCCATGTGTAAATTTACAGGATTGCCTTCCTCTGTGGTAACAACTTATGCTTAAAATCCTTTGAATGTAGTCTAAATACTCCTAAAAACTGTCCATCCATGTGAACTAAAAGAAATGTCCACCACATAATACATGATTAATATCAATGTCCTATTTGAATTATTTGTCAAGCTCTGTTTTTTGACACCTGTTTTATACCTTTGTGTGCAAAGAAAGATCATTTAATTCCTACAATTTGTTCAAAACTACAGAAAAGCAGAGGTAATATTTGCCAGGAAAGCTTATCCTTTACGAATATCAAGCTTCCAGAAAAAGAATCTGATTGAAAGTCAAGCAGTAAAGGGAAGCATAAACAGCGAGTATTTTGCACCATAAGAGAAGCAATTCTGGCATGCACTTATTTTCCAGATTAGAGCAGCAGTTCAGCCACAATTCTCAACAGCGGAGAAAAACATTTCAACCCTGAAATGATTGAATTAACCGAAGGCCAACAGCCAAACCAAACAGCCCCAAGATCCAAGACCTAAAACAAGAAGGCAATTATTTCAAGCAAGGGGCACCAAGAATTTAAGAACAAAAAGGGGAAGAGTGCAGTTCGATGCCAGAGAAGAGAGGAGGAAATGGAGGAGAGAGAAACCAAAAAGGTAGGGCATGTAGCACAAAGAGAGGAGAAAGATGCATAGAAATGCTGCAAAGTGCAATAGCAACTGGTGCACTTACAGCCTGTAGTTTAATGCAACCCAAACACATAGTCAACTAAAATTGGGAAAAAAAAAAGATAAAATAAAGTAACAGATCTTTCTGAAGGCATGTGCCACTCTAGCCTTGCGCAATTCGCTTTGGCATATTAGGCCACAAAATTCCATTGTTACCTTGCCTGTCAGCATTAAGGTCACAGGATGCACCTCTCAGCACCTACCCTTGAGATCAACTAACTTTTCAGAACCTTTACCCCTTGAAGAGAAACTTTAAACAGCCAACATACCACTTGAAAAGCAACTTTAATATATAAGGCCACCCCATCCGAGTGGAACAAGCATGTCTGGCTTTCACTCCATTATTGCAAATTTGTCTATCTAACTAAAGCACATGATACACAGAAACTATAATACATAAACCATCTTATACTTCTCCATTTCGGTTCCACTTCCTCTTGAAGGGCTCACTTACCATGTATATTAAGTACCAAATGAAACAAAACTTGCATCTACTGCCACAAATTCCTAGCCAACAACTTTTGCACATGATAATGTTGCACACCTCAAGGATTTCAACCATTTAAACGGAAATATGTTCTGTTCATCAGGCACACAAGGTGTTCTAAAATGGTTTCGTACCATGTACCTGTGTAGTGGACCAAGGCAACTACTTATACTCAACACAATGCGATCTTCCTTATGTTTGCTTTCCCAACCATCAAGTCTGCATTGCAATGAACACGAGGAACTACCAACTTGTTGGACGAAATTCCAAAACCGAAGAGCAACAATGTTTAGAACAATCTCCCATCATTCTTGCATTACTTTACTGTTGTATCAAATCCTTGAAAAACTTAGTCTTCTACTTCAATAGATTCACCATTCTTAGCCCGTTCACTAAACTCATTAGACCAAGTTTCATACCAATAGTCCAGCGTAACAATAAACAAGTAAAGAAAACCCAAATTCCAAGTCCACCATTGTAACAGACTGCTCTCGCATGTTAATAACTAGAATTCTTCTGCTAGTGTAAGATAATGCTCCAAATTTGATCTCTCATATGAATCAGTTAATTAACTTACGCTGACTTATGCAAATTGGAGAACAGATCTACAGCAAACCTAACCCCATAAAATCCCTAAATTCACAATTAGCTAAAATGAAGACGAATAAAAACACAGATTCCCAAAATTCGACCTCGCAGATCTATCACAATTCTGAAAAACAAAAACCCCCAAACCATCAAAACCCTAAATTCAACTCAATTGACACGACAATCAAATGATTCCGGCAAATCCCCAGCTACATAAACGAAAGACATTAAAAAATCAACCCTAACCTTCATAAAAAATTACGGGAAATATAAAAACACTCACTAGTTAGACGATGACGAGGATTTTGCAGGGCCTCAACCAAAAAAGGGTCCACCATTGACAAATAAGCAGCGGCAGGAGCTGCAGCCGCCTCCTTATCCTTCTCCTTCTGGACAAGAACGACACCGTTCTGAGCCCCAGCTGCTACATCAGCAGCCGCCGGTGGTGGTGATGATAGAGAAGAAGAATTCGAATCCATTGCTAGAGAAGCCCCTCTTTCTCTCAAGTAAAATTCCTATTTATATATTTATACAACCCCAAAAGAAAAAAGAGAAAATAAGAAACTACAGTAAAAGAGTATATACCCAAAGAATCTTCTTCTCTCACCTTCACCGGCCGGCGGAACGGTCGGAGGAGGGGCAGTCGGCGGTAGAAGGGTGTTAAGAAGAAGAGACTTTGCGCTCTCTGATGAGCATCAAAAGAGCTGAAAGAGAGAGCGAGAGAGAGAAGAAAATGAGAAAACCCTTTTCTCCTTATCCCTACGGACCCCTCAATTGCTAGAGAGAGAAACAGACAAGAGAGAAAGAAGGATTTTTTTTGTTGTTTTATTTTTTGGAGATAATTTATCATTGACTTTTCTTTTCCTCTGCGTCTAAGTTCTATGTCGCAGACACGCATTCCCAAAAGTAACAATCTTGAGAAATATTTGATGTCAATTATTTTGTTCAAATCGAGTCAAATATTTGATGTCAAGAATTATTTCTATTGGTTCTAAGTTAATTCGTATGTTTAATGAATTCAAAGTGTTGGTCAACTCTCAATTTATAAAGATTTTCATTTTAGGCCGAGTTTAACTCGCTCGTTTGGACCTATAAAAAGTCTAATAAACTTAACATTTTGTTGAATTGAGTTAAATTTAGATCTAAATATTATATTTGAATTAAATATGAACTAAGTTTGGACTTTATTAAATCCAAACCCGATATGAACCTGATCCGTTAATATGCACCTATATATATAATTATATGTATAATGCATTTATACAATGAAGAAAAATGTCACTGAATTAACCAAAATGCATATTTTGTAGCATTCCATGTAATTGAATCGTTAAGGCAAATGGAATTCCTTTATTTGCACTTGCAGGTAGGCATGGCCATGGTTCCATTTGGAACCGGGAACCGGACCGGAACCGGACCGTTTGGAACCGGACCAGAACCGGAACCAGAACCGTGGAACCAGAACCGTAGTAGAACCTTGGATAAAGGTTCCGGTTCTGGTTCTCTAAAAAATAGAACCAGAACCAGAACCGCCGGTTCCAGAACCGTTAAAAAAATTAAAAATAATTAATATAAAAAATAATAAAAGTAGAGACATCATGATGATCATCATGATCCACCACAACCTTTTGACCAAGCTCTCAACGGATCCAAGAGGAAAAAATTGCAAAGAAGGGCTCCAAAGAAAAAGCTTGTATTCGAAGAAAAAAAGGGAGCTTCTTCAATTTTTGCTCTCGGGGGCTCTCAACGGAAGAAAGAAACAACCATACAGAACCGGAACCGGAACCGGAACCATAAGAAATCGAAATCAGAACTATGCGGTTCTGGTTCTACCTCTTTGAAGAACCAGAACCGCCGGTTCTGGAACCAGAACCAGAACCATCTTATATGGTGCGGTTCTGGTTCTACCTCTTTGAAGAACCAGAACCGGCGGTTCTGGAACCAGAACCGGCGGTTCTGGAACCGTGGCCATGCCTACTTGCAGGTTTCATTTGGAGGGGCAAAATCGTCGATTTAGCTCTTTGACTGAACTTTGTCTCTATAAACAACCCAATCACAGTCGTCCATTCCAACTTTCTTGAACTCATCATTCTCTTGAGATTTTGTGGCCAAATCTGAGGTAAGTTTACCAACTACTTCGGAATCTCTGCTTTGTTGGGTAGGTTGAAATTTCACGATGTCAAGACCCAAGGAAGCAACTCTGATTTGTCATTGCGGAATAAAAACCATTTTGAAAACTTCATGGAACGATAGAAACCTAGCAAGGAGAAACCTTGAATGTACTCGTGATGAGGTAAGTTTTTTTTGGAGATGTGGAAAATTCATTAGCTGTAGTTGAAGGTAATCAAATTAAAGTTTAAAAAGTTGGGAAATTAAATGATGTGTTTTACAATTGATGGAAAAAGTAATTTTTGTTAGGTTGATGGATATGGCTATTGGGAGTGGTATGATGATGAAATGTGTGCTTATTCAAAGTAAGTAATACCTAGTCTTTTAAGGAAAGCAAATAGGCTAAAATCTGAGAATGAAGCATTGCAAGAAGAAGTTCGAAGATGACAAAACAAAGCTGAAAAAATGGAGGTCCAAGTTAGAAAGCTGAAAGAGAAATTTAGGAGTAAGCTGAGGGAAAACATGTTCATTGTTGTTGTTATTGCGGTCTCAGCAATTGTAACCGTATCGATATGGATTGGGGGGCCTAGAAATGGACATATTTTGGCAAGTTACAAATTGATGGATATTAGGACACCATTATAGCAAGTAGTAAAAGTTAGGTAGTTTTTTTGTTGTTCTTAGGTGTAATATTGATGTTTACACCTCATTTTGTCAGGTGTTATTCACCCTTTTGGAATGCAAATGTAGTTTTTTGGTCTAGAATGTTTTAGTTGTGAATTTAGACATGACCTATTCCTTTGTTGTTATACATGGTAAATGCAAATCGACATAACTAGAGATGGCAAAATCAGCATATATATATATATATATATATATATATATATATATATATATATATATCAACAATTAACAAAAGCATCATTCAATATTCTGGCCATTGTTACTTGTCCATAATTACAATCAATTGACAAAAGTATTAATTTAACACTCTAAACCTCTAACAAAAGTTACCATTTGTTTCGGCATGCCAAGACTCTTAAAACCATCAATCTCATACAAAAGATACCATACAAAAGACTGCTTTAGTCAAAGAAACAAAAGAAAAGAAAATCAGTCAACTTCATGGACCCCTTAAGCTAATCCTCCACCTCCGTTGCTTCTTGAAGTTCTAACTCATCTACCAACCTTAAAAGGAGGTTCTTTATTCAAGTATTCATAGTTAGTGTTGATCATGATTTTGTCTATACCACTCAACTTTCTATTGGGATGCCCTTTCTTTTTCTGAGAACCAGAATTTAACTGTCCAGCAGAGCCATTGGTATCTTGCTTTGTAGTTATAGGCTTAATCCTCTTTATCTGCGGGCATCAAATATGTACATTATTAACTCATTGTAAGTTAAACAAAAAAAGTAAGACAAATGTCAAAAATTATAAGACCAAAATTGATGACTAACTGATGCATTAGTCTTCCTAATATTTTACTTTGGCTTGGTTGTTCTAGCAGCAACATTCGTTCTTTGTTCATTTTCAACATTAGTAGTTTCCACATGTCTAATACTATCGACTTGTGAAGGCATAACAGGAGCAGTGTTACTGTTGTTTGATAGCCCCTCTTCTATTGTCAAAGTTTCAGACTGTGTAAATACTTCATGATATGCATCAGTAACCTCGTCAATGTGGAATTTCTGATGTATTGGCTCTTTCTCCCTTATCTCTTTCCTTTGGTTGGTGGCTCGTGTTTGAAGGTTGATTCTTCATGATGACTTTTTGCAATTGGTTCATCATGTCGAAAGGGCTCTATCGGAGGTGGCTGTTCTTATTGGGACTCCTTGACATGTCCTTTTTGGGGCCCAACAAAAGAGTTTTGGGTCTCTATATGCTACTTACACTCCTGTTGATATAGTTGTTCATATTGGCAATACTCATTGTAATCAGCAAAATCTCTTCTATGATCAAAACTCGAATTGTACTCAGTCCTATTATTCATTTCATCTGTAATGGGCAGTTCAACAGTACCATTTCTTGGCTCATTTGTCTTTTTCATTTCTACAGCTGGTTCCACTTTAGCAGTACTATTTCTTGACTCTCCAATGGGATAGTCATGCTTCCACTCCAAAGAAGAAATAGCTTTTTTCCTAGCATGAGGCCTCACTGGTTTTTTTGGAGCTACATCAGCAACATTTTTAATCTCCTCTATGACAACCATAGACTTCTCAACGGTTCCTCCATCTGCTCTTTTTTTTTTCTATCAAACTAATATATTTCTTATAATATCCAATGATCATGGTAAACCTCCATTAACTTGTACTCATACACCAAATCACAGAATCCTTGCATATTTTCATCCGTTTAAAGTTCATTCAGTCCATGGTTCAAGTCACTTCTAAGGTCAACGTAATAATACAACATGGTCTCCTGGTGCCTACATTTTTCAATCATTTTATTTATCACTTGCTGCGACATAAAATCTGCATGGCATATGTCAAAGTAGTCTATCTCTTCTCTATCATAGTTTTTGTACTTGTCTCCCTAAATGTTACCCTCATGGTGAAGTTTAATTGAAAATGCACCCCTTCCATTTTCTACCAACACAAATGACAATAAAGAAACCATCTCAATTAGCATTTTTAATTGTTCATATAATGGGATCTACACAAAATCAGCAACAGTCTGACATACAGAACACAATTTCTAATATATTGGTTCTTGTAGGACCCTTTGCAACCCATCGCGATGACAACAAAAAGAATCCCATAAGGAAATGTCCTTTCCTACCAAACCAGTGCTCTCATGTTGCTTTCTTTCCAACTAGTGCAAATCATAAAGCCCTTAGACCTATCAAATACAATCCTCATATAGTTCAACTTTTTCCTTTTTTTTGTTCTCACACAACTTGATTCACGCATTATTAACCAAATCAAGAGGAACACATGGTTTTATGCGATTTCTGATCATATACTTCATAGGAATTTGGATATTCGTCTCTCATTCGCTTTACCCACTTCATCGTAATTAATCAACCGACGGCTTATGTGACTGATGAAACTTGTCTGCAATTTTTCTTCTTCAATCTTCGAATTATCTACTCTATTCGGTTTTGAAGTTTTGGAAGAAACCTAAATTTTGTCATTTCAATTGAAAGGTAGACAAAATTTCGCATCTAAATTGAACGGTCAGCCATTGTGGTTTTTTTTGCTTACTTAAAATTTTTAGAGCATTTTGCCCTTCAAACCTTATGCATGCAAATCACATGACGTCCATTCCATTTGTCTTCACAATCAAATTATACGGAATATTACAAAACATGCATTTTGGTTAGTTCAGTGACATTTTTGGCTAAAAAAATAGTTTAATGACCTGAACAAGCACCGGTATATAGTTTAGTGACATTTTTTGCGATTTGTTCCAAATAAATATATAATTACTAAATCTAATACTTATATCTCAAAATATATTAATATATCAATATGTATAAAAAAATATTAAATATTAGATATATAAAAAAACAAATCAGAAGATTCAGACAGAAGAATGATGAAAGCACTAATCCCTATGGTTTCTCTCCTCATCCACAGTCATAGCAGGCTCTGCCTTTCCAATCTCCACTTCACTTCCACCATTGGCCTCTCCAATCTCCAATCTTCACCTCTACAAAGCATACATTAATAGTTTTAATGGCAAAGCATGCATTTTATATACTTTACCAACTTAATCTCTATTTGAACTAACCACCATCACTTCTTAATCTATTTTCTTCTTTCTTGTAGATTCTTATATAACTCATGAGACAAATCAATTTGATTACTTCTATTTAGATTCGAATGCTGTATTTCTATTCAAATCTTGTCATTGTGAACAAAAAGAGTGGACAAATATTAGCAGGAGCAAATTGAGAAAGCCATGGGGAAGTTCCAACCTTCAAAGATACAAAGTACATAGGAAGTTTCAACCTTCAAAGGTACAAAGTATGAGTATTGATCAAAACTGATTACATGATATCGAGTTCATTCAAAGTACATGAATTAGATTCTAGCCTTTGTACGAAATAGATATAATTATTGTTGGAAAATTCTTGATTATATACTTTTTAATGGACTGTTATTGGTTCGTGTATAGTTTTAATTGTGGGTGTTAAATTAGTGTTATAACATAATAGTTATAATAATTATATTAAGAAAATTAAAGAATACTAAGTGAACTTGGATTAAATTCGAATTAGATTCAAAAGTCGAATGTTTTGTGAGTCAAATATAAGATTCACATTTATTAACTCAAAACTCATGGCCCAAAATAGAAAGTATTATTAATTAGATGAGCTGAGTCAGGAATTGTTAAAGCCTAACTCAGATGGCTTGATTAACAGGCCTAAGTTCAGTCCATTATGGGTAGCTTTGAACTCAAATTTGAGTTTTGAAAATTTTTTCTATTCTATTTTTTGTTTAAAAGAATAAACACACAACACACACTAGCATTTTGATCCATGCATGCATGGATTGACAGTATGAAATTGAAATAATAAATTAATTTATAAAAATAAGTTATATGAAACAAAAACTTCCCTAGACTGCAATTCACCTATTACCAGTCCTATCTTTCAACTTTTTTTGTTGTCTATTTTTGCCATATACCTCATCCTATGACCTTATTCTATGCTACATATTTTTCTCTACCCTCCACGAATCCGACCTTTCAACCTTTTCAATTGACCTTATTTTTTAATGTTACATATTTTTCTCTACTCTCCACCACTTTCCCTGCATCCTACAGCCCCACTTCTTCCTATCCTAGGAATCCTTCCCCTTTTCTCACCCCACAAGCCCCACCTTTTCTCCATTTTCCACCTATTCTATAGTTTTGTTATCTCCTATCCTACTACTTTTTTTTAATAGCACTCCCTTAGCCACAGCTTGTTACCCACCAACTGTGCCATTCCAACTTTTAATTTCTTTCACTTTTCATGATTTATTTCATTACTTTCTTAGGCATTTTTTTTGATAAATTTCTCTAAATATTGTTGATTCAAGAAAACATCACAAAAGTGGTATTTCGTGAGGTGGTGTGCTAATATAAGAGTCAACACAATTGGTAAATGAGGCGTCATCAAAATGTTAATATAAATTTCTTTTTTTTTTGGCTGCTGGTAGAACAAAAAAGAATGAATTTTTTGTTTTGAAAAGGCTTGACTGCATGCCATATGACATGCGAAGAAGCTTTTAAAAAAAATTGTCATCATCGCATCCGAGTTGGATGCAGTGAACTTTCTTTTTTTAACTTTTAAATATAAATTTTTAATTTTTGTATCCCTAATCCCTAAACCCTAAACGTAACCCAAAACCCAAAACCCTAAATTCTAAAATCTGCTATTACATCAAACAAAAATTACATTCAAAAATTGCTATTTTTCCTTCATAACCGGTGATTAATCATCGATCAATGGCAAGAAGCGAGCATTAGGTTCGGATTTAAAATACATAATTAAATTAAATTGAAATATGCCGAAGTCATATCCTTTTTTGAATTTTTTTAAGATTAATTTAAACTATGATAAATAATGCAGCATCCAACGATAAATGTGTAAAATAACTAAATAAAAAGCTTTGTGATAGTTAAACGGGAGTTTTGATAAGAAAAAAGTTTGAAGTCTGAATATCACCCACCAATGCTCTTCTTTTCCTATCGCGTTGAGTGATAGTGTAGCCATATTTTCAATGTATCCTCGCATGTGGTAGATCTTTCTGCAGTTGTAGCTATTCGAACCTTCGAGATAGTGCCAGTACTCCTTCAAGCATTTGATTCTCCTCATCATCAACCGAGGGGTCCACCATAATAGTTTGATAGCAATTAGGACAATAACGATCTATAGATGTCGTGGAAGGAACATTAATGGGAATAGTGTTGGCGTCTATCTGAAAGACGGGTGAAAAGTCTATCAAGATTCCTAAGAAGTCGTAAATATGAGCAAAGTCATCCTCAAACTCATTATTAAGTTGAAATGATATATGTGGCATAACAGAGGACGATCCAACACTAAATGTATAGCCGAATACAGGTATGGGAATAGGTGTCACAAGGAAATAACCTTCGAAAGCTAGAATACAAGGAGATGTGGAAAAAAGCTCCAGTGTGAAAGAATTGAGTGCCAACGGGTGAGTCATATCCGGCATGTGTTGAAGTCTGTATAACCGTGTATTAAGTACATTAACATCATGTACGGAGGTGCCCTTTCTACGATGCTTACCTACCTGGTTCCTATTACGCACCTATTTAGGTAGATGTTCAATAAGCATCTTGAAAGCGATAGTATGAGAGGTATATGAGCCAATATCTAATAGTCAAAGGAACCAACTGCCATCCACATTCCTTGATTCAAATATTATAATGTTTCGAAAGCCTTCTCTTATATACATGTAAAATTAAGATAAGTATATTACGTAGAATTAGTGAAATTGAGGTATCTATTACAAATCGATTCGATCCAGGACACAATATCAATCTATTCAAAGAAGGTTTTGTATGTTATAGTCATTTACTATGTTATTTTCAAAAAAATAACATATTGTTAGAAGAAAAGATTAATATGTAATAATTTACTAAATAGTCGAACTGTCTCTCATCTTTTCATGACCATCACGTTGGGGCTACTGCGAAACAGGAAGTGTAATATAGCCAACTGTATGATTTTGGTACTATGTCATGTATTCATCCATAGACCTGTTCGAATCGTGTCAATGGTCTCAAACATATGATTCAACATGACATTCCCAATATTGAGCCCAATGACTATTGTACTAGATCCAATCTTTTTCAGTATGGCTTGATCGACACAAAGAATGTAATTTCTTGTTTGCGTTTGTTTGAATTGTCAATTATGTGCTAATGCATTCCAAAATGTCGTAGTACCTGTTAGAGAAGGTGAAATTCGATAGCCTTTCAATATATCAATGGAACTACTGACTACCATATGTGTCATCTGACTAAGCAGTAGATAGAAAGATGTGCAATAAGGTCAGTAGGATAAAACTCCCAAATAAACTATGGCAATAAGAAAATGGAGTTAATCGCGACAATTGTTTATATATTGACACTACAATAGTAATATTCATCAGTTAAATATCTCATCGACATCCATCTTGATAAGATGATCGTGAAATAAGGACACAACATGCGAGGAGGCATGTATTTCTTCGTACAGTTGCCCACCAATTGCCTCTAAAAAATTCATTTTTCAATGCAGTAGGAACTAACACAATAGGGCTAATCCTAGGCATCCTACTCCCATTACTATTAAAAATGAAAAATTGTTCAGGTAATATTATTTACATATAACACTGAAATAAAAAAGCTTAAGCATTTAAAAGTTATTCCATTCTCACATGTAGAAGCATATATGGGTCAACAGTGTAACTCGTTGATGCCTGCGATACTTTGCAGAGACAGAGTATAAACAACCAAGTGTGGCGTTGCCCCAACTGTATTTGCTCATACTCTCTATGTCTCGGATGTAATCTAACTAATAGCAACTTACAACGTTGTCGCATGTATCGGCAAACAACTGTCCTCTATGATCAAAATGTAGCACTGAACATATTAGTGAACTAATTCTTCCAGTGAATCATTTGGAAGAGACTCATACAAAAAATCTAAGATAGGTACAAGTTTCAACCTCCCATCCTAAAAGTGTCGGTTCTGCCGAAACTCTAGAAGTTCCTCGATCAAATCCTTTTTCTGAATCATCAGATCGATTTCAGCCGACTAGTGTGACCAGTAATCTATTAACACAGAGGTCCTATAATACCTCTATGTCCTGCAAAGTGATGATAACCTTACCTATAGGAAGATAAAATGTGTAGATCTCTTGCTTCCATCACTCAATAAGCGCAGTGATCAATCCATGATTAAACTTAAAGCAACTTGCCTGTACGATTCCCCAGAAGCTTGTCTCATGAAGATAGTGTGTTTGGAAAAACACTTTGGGAAGACGTTGCTTCTGACTCTGCTTTGGGAAGACACTTGCGGAACCACTCCTTTTAGAAGACACTGGAGAAGAAGGGGATATGGGGATGGAAAACAGAGAAAATTGTGACTGGTGCGAGAGAAATTGATGAATTTGGCTATCTATTTATGGCAAAACTTCCTCGTTATCATCTGTATCGATGTTCACATTATATATATCAGAACAACTAAACAGTTGATCTCATTGCATTCAATAGTTAAAATACATCCTAGCATTAATGCTGCATATGGCTATTAAAACATTGAAAAGAATTTGAACCTACATGTTTAAAATCTGATAGTTAATCACACTTCATCAACATCCAATCACATTCTCCGCATCCAAACAATCTCTGACGCCTCATTTTAAAAAATATTTTTTTGTGCACCAATTTTCTTATTTGCTGCAACACAATTCAATGGTTCAAAAAGATTTTTTGCAAAAGGTTGACTGTTGATCTCAATTGATCAACGGCCAATCACGTTCACCGCATCTATTTTGGATGCAGCAATCTCTAACACCTAATTTCAAAAAAAGTTTTTTGTGCGCCAATTTTGTTATTTGAGGTGAAACAATTAAAAAAAAAATTTTGCAACTTTAAAAATCGACCGTTGATCACATTTCATTAACAACGATCAATCATATTTCTCAGCATTCATTTTCAGATGTGTCGTTCTAACACTTCCAGTCAAACATAATAAAAAAAATTTCACAACTTTAAAAACCGTATCCATTTTTAGATACGCATTCTGACACTACCAGTTGCCGACTAGAAGCATTTTTTTAGATAAAAATATTTGTGAAGCACTCTGCAACCGCAGGTTCGCCGTATCCATTTTTAGATACGCATTCTGACACTACCAGTTGCCGACTAGAAGCATTTTTTTTTAAAAAAAATTTGTGAACCTGCGGTCTGGCATAAAAAAATGAAAAACAAATTGAATTTTTGGTACGCCGATTTTCTCAATTGTGGTGACCCTTATTTCAAAACACACTTGATGAGCAACCCTAGGGGAAGACCCTCCTAGAACCTCCCAATCTTGTAAGTATCAGAGTTGGATCTTTTCTCCCAACAGAAATTGAACTCGATTGTTCTCATGAACTCAAGACCTCTGACACACAAAGGTAATCAGCAACCTTAAGCAAATAAGGATGGATGAAGCGACACCACGATTAGGAAACAAGCTAATCGATAAAGTCTGATTTGAATCCTAAGCTATGAACTCAAGAATTCAAGAGTAAGTTCGATTAAGAACTTGAAGGAAAATTCCTCACGATTTCTGGTTATAATAATCTGTGTCTTTACTCATACAAGAGGTGCCTTTTTATAGGCTAAAACTAGGGTAAAATCCGGCCCACATAAACCTGGAAGAAATTTGGTCCGCATAAAGAGCTTAAAGAGCCAGCTCTTTAAGGCTTTCCGATAAGGCCCAATAAGTAATAAAATACTCAACGCCTAACAACTACTAAACTAGACAGTTTTAAAATAACTACCAACTAAGCTAACAAGTATGAGATCATTCCTTTACTTCAAACGTACAAGTGAACAAAGTAATTTCATGGTCCATCAAGTCTTCAAACTTAGCTTGTTCCTTGCTTGTATGGTGAATGATCAAGGCTCGTAAAGCTTCCTTCACCTTTTTGGTTCTTGATCTTGTCATCGGACCACCAATGTTGATCAAAGGATCCTTGACCCAAGGTTGAAGTTATTGCACACCCGCATCCGCATCATTCCCTCTTTTCTCGAAAAGATTCATCCTCGAATCTTGAAAGTCTCCTCTTGAAAGTGATTTGTCCACAAATCGACGGTGCGCTTAAAGGACAGTAATGTTGGAAATAGATGAGTGACTATGAGCCATGTTGCATGTCGTTTGGTTAGCTTCGTGAAGCTCTCAAACAAGGACATGCGCCAAGGTAGGAAAGAGCTTGTGTAAGGCGTGTGAAAATCTCAAGTGGCAATCCAAAACTCTCTAATTAGCCTTTGGTCATGGATCTTCACATTGACACCTTGATTGTACAAAGGTGTAAAATCCAGCACTAGTTGACATTGATTTGAATCGTCTTGCTTGAATAAAATAGGAGCAATTTGTTGCATGGATGGGGCACTAAACAACTCGTGGAGGACAGCTTTGGCATCTTGCGTGACACACATTTTCTCATCTTCCAACATATAAGGTAGCAAACAATTGAATTCCACTTCATGAGGGTTACTCGAACTGGCACAAGTTGAAGTTGACAAATTGAGCACTTGGCCACCAGCTTTTGGCGGAGTGAATAAACATGAAAGATCACCACCTTTAGTTGGAATAAGCACAAAATCAGGTTGTAAGTCTTGAATCAAAATTGGAAAATTGTGGACAGCTTTACAACCTACAAAAACAAAATAAACTTCAACTTGAAACAAATTTGAAATCGGGTAAAGAAGTAATGGTACATTATCAACTAAATGGTAAGAAGGTATAGAACAAGTTTTAAGTGTGAAAACTCCCTTTGACACTTCATCATTCCTTTCACCAATTGATTCAATTTGAGAAGACATTGCTAGCCTTTTACACTTTTCTTCAAAATCTGCATAAGAAATACAAGTGTTAGGATGAAAATTATACTCAAAAGAAGGTAAAGATGATGAATGACCCATAGGTAGCAAATGAGAGTCAAAATTTGGAATTCTTCCTTCATGGTGGATTTGACTTGATTCCCCTTTGGTATGGACAGATTTGAATTGAAATTGTTCTATGAGATGATTCCAAATAGATTCAATTCCTAAAAGACAAACTCCATGGAAGCTAGTGAATTGTACAAGTGACTTTGGAATGGAGCATAGTATGACTAACTTCACTTGACTTTACTTAATCTGCACAAACGAAGAAACACTAAATAAAGCAAAGGTAAGTTCGTTAGGAAAACAATAAGCCCTCACATTTTTGCTCAAAATCGTCTCACTTTCTCTCTTTTCTTCCTTTTTATCACTCATCTAATCAGATTTTTCCATCTCTTTATCTAGTTTAACGCCCTCGATTGTTTTCTCATTATCAACCTCCTCAACAAATGGGTCAATAGGATGAGATACTCCTTTGTTGGGAATAGGGTCAGCTATCTCCTTCTTAGAAAACTCACTTTGATAGCATCCATTTGACTCCATTTATTTTTGGTGTAGAAGACGTTGATATGTCTCCCAAAATGACTCCGCATGAGGTGGTTCAACTCTAAGTTTAGTTTTAGAAAATGTTGAATGAACCTTCTTATCACCTCTTGCATAAACCGGCTTTAAAGACAGAGATTGCATGGAACCCCTCCTTTTGAGAGATTCATTCTCTCGCTTGGGTGTATGTTTGTGTTCCCTTGCTTTTCTTTGGCTTTTCTGTGACCGAAATGAGGTGTTGGAATGATATCCCTCATCATCCGCATCATGATCAGCATTCTGAACACTTGAAACTCTATTGTGTGTATCTCCGGTACCTCGCATCTCAATGGCAGCCAATGTAACAGCCCCACCTCCCCCTAAGGCGAACCAGAGGGTTCGGCGGACCGCCTGCCCGGCTCTCGCCGGGACTCAGTCGTTCACTACATTCCTCAAACAGATTACAAGATAAAACTCAAATATTACATCAAATTCTCCAATAAATAATTACATGTCAAAAGCGAAGCGAAAACAATTCCCAACTATACATAAAATGATTCCAAATCCAAACTGTACAACATAAAGGCCATCCAATCACGCGCACAAGTACTACAAGCCTTCCTTCGCTTTGAGCCCTGTGGAGGGGAATAAAATATTTTTGGGGTGAGCTAGAAGCTCAGCGAGTAACCAAAAAATCAGTAATTAAATCGGTTTAACAATATTTCTTTTCAATGATGTCATAAATCAAATGATAAGTCCAGAAACAATTACAACATTTACAAAACATTAAATATGGAGTATCAATAATTCAAGAAACATGTACAATGGAAAGCGATAGTAACATTCATGAAAAGATACGTTCGTTCTCCTGTCATTTCTTTTTTTTTTTCATTTGAAATTGCATCATTTTCCACCAACCTCCACCAACCTTCAAAGGTAATACTCGAGTATACCAAACGTTCACCCAGGTCCCTAATCGCCCGACCGAATCCGCTTCTGGCTCGAGACGACCGGTAACAAGGGGCAATGGCCAGTTCAGCCCAAAAGGCTTACATTCATGCGCAAGTAGCATTTAATCATTTATCATGAAAATTTCACATTGATTTAGGTCGAGTGCGATAAAATACACACTCGCCTAGAAAGCTCGTTTTGGAAATCATTCAAAGCACGTAACACGTTATCAATCAATAATACAAGTCATGAAGTCAAGAAAATATATCAAACAAGGAACACTTTCATATAAGCACGCATGATATGCAAGAAAACAGTTCAAAAGTAGCTTTGGAAACAGTTCAAAAGTAAATAAAGTAAGAAACATTTCACAAGTACTTTGGAAATAGTTTAGGGTCACTCACCTCCATGGCTCAGAAACCATCCATCATATATCATTGCCTTGCTCAAATCCGAGTCTTAGATCACAAACTCAATGCAAACAAATCCCTTCAAAGTTCGGACAGCACTTCCCCTAAATTTGCTAACTTTTCCAGCCATCATGGCTTCATTATTTCCTCAGCCAGTCCCAAAGGTACACACACAACAACAAGTTCATCTAATAGTCATTCAGCAAGTTCCAAGTAGTACTAGTACAAGTCAAACTAGGGAAAAGTCCGGAAATGAAAGTTAAGCTCAAAACCAAAAAAACAGTTTTTGACGTCATTTTACGGTAATGGTACCAAAGGCGCTACGATTGTTGGATGAAGGTCCAAGACCCACCGTTTCGAAGATAAGAGACAGGGTTAGAATATTACAGAAGGTCACTCAACCCAGTTTCGAGTGTAACCAGGTCAAAAATGCAAGAAACTACACCAGAACCGGAAAAACAGATTCACAGAACTCATTCTAGCGGAAACATCATAAATCAGGCTATCCAAGTCCAAATCCAGAAATTCCAAAACCACCTGAAAGCTAAGAAACAGGGTTACATTTCATCAGAAGACCTCAACCACTAATTCCGAAGCAATCCTAGCCAAAATAACCAATTACAGGTGCAATTCTTACATTCGGGTAAAACCAGAACAGCAATAGTAATTTTGAATTATCTCATTCTACACTACTCCAATTGACCTGAAATTTTACAGGAACCCTTAAAACATTAATACCTACAACTTTCATGTTTTGAGCCAAGGCCAATTCGGCTTCTATCTAGGACCAAAAATTTCGGACAGAATGAAGAACCAAGAACCCTAATTTTCCAGATTTCTTCCAAAACAGAATTTTCTTGCAATTAATCACTTTTTCCACCTCCTAGCTTCCTCAACTATCATTTCCAATCATCATACATAACCACATAATAAAAATCATATGAGAACAGAAAAATCCTAATTAAATATAAAACTTCACTAATTTCAACCAAAATCAAGATATCTTTCACCCAATCACACATTTAATCAACACAACTCATTACTTTGACATTATCAAGACCAAAGGAAGCATTCCCTAGTTACTCACCTTGGAACCAAAGAAAAGAGACCACTTAGCACCATAAGTTTCCAAATAACTTCACCAATCACCTCAAGACCACTTAGCAAAGAGATTTTATGGAATGATTTGGAGTTTTATCGGTTGGAATTGAAGATTGAGTGAGATGAGAAGCAAGAAAGTTGAGAGATTTTTCTTCTTTTCCTTTGAGAGAGAGCCGGCTATGAAGCTTAGAAATAAGAATGATTTTTGGCAATTTTTCATTAAATGGTAAAGTTATGAATAGTAGTCAAACTCAAGACTTAATCTTATGGTGACACTTGTCACCTTTAGGTTTAAAACTTATCTTTTTGTCTCTCCAATACAAATATCTTAACACTTTTTAAAATAATCTCACTTAATCCAAAATCCCAACAAGTTATCAAAAATATAATGCATTTACCGCACTTGCGGGTCCCACGTTCAAAATACGCTCTTAATTTCTCAAAAACTAACCGATACTAGAAAAATCATTATAAAACTATCTTTGCTCATAAACTTTATCTGGGAAATTTTTCTAATAAAAAAAAATGTAGAAAAAGGCGGGCGATTAAATAAAATAAACCCTAGAAAATTTCTTTCGGGGCGTCACAGCCAACCTGTCGGATATTTGTGTCATCGCAAATTCATGTCTCTCCGCTTATTTTTGAAGAGCTTGGAGCACCAGTTTGAGTGACACGTCGGTCTCAGACGGCTTAGGCATGTTCCCCTCTTGAGACATATTGTCCAACCTGCAAAATAAGTGTATCCCAGTCTACCTTGCAAGCACTCGTGTATCACTCAAGGAAACACACTCACTCTCAATTTTCCTTCTCGAAGTTCTGAAAACAACTCAAACTCTCAAAAATTCCAGAATTAATGACTCTATAAGCAAGTAACAAGACACAAAGCAGAATTTTGCAAATCTTAGAAAAACTCTACCCGAAACTGAAACTTTTTTTTTGAGCTGTTGTTTTGTTGAGTTTCTGGTCAGTACTTTGGAGGGTAATTGGTGCTTCTGGAGTGCTCAAATAATGTATGAATCAGTCCTCAAATTTCAGGGAAATCGGCTCGCAAAGACTAGCTCAACCGATTTTAGAAACCCAAGAATTTAAAGGCGGTTTGGCTAAGGTGTTTGTGGTGGTTTAGGTTTGGTTTGGAAACTGATTTGGGGGTGTTTGGGGTCTGGTTAAGTCGCTTGGGGTTGTTGGAATTCAATTAAGATTGGGAACTCAAGAATTGGAAACCAATCAAGATTTGGCGACTCAAGTTTAGGGAAACCAATCAAGATTTGGAGACTAATCAAGAATTGAAAACTCAAGATTTGGGATACTTGATTTCCTTTGTGTGAGAGCCGATTCCTTCTCTTCTTCATTTTTTTTTCGTTCTTTTTTTTTTTTTTTTTGCTTCGGCTCTTCAAGGAACACAAATTCAGGTCACACCAACAAGTTCAAGAAAAACGGATGAAAGGTTATGCAAATTCCAAGAAGACCCTAGTTCTTGATTTATTATTCAAGAACTTTCAAAACAAGACTTAGTGGTTCAAGAACTTCAAGAATTTTGTTCAAGGAGCTCAAGAACTTTCCCAAATTACGTTGTGGTGTTTAGGGTTTGCAAGAACAACAACCAATATTCAAGAAATAGGCAAAACAGAATTTCAGCAATACTCAAAAGAAAATTCCAGCAATACTCTAGCAACTTGGACACTAAAACAATATAAGGTACGTGACCCTTTTTTTTTTTTTTTTTTTTCTCTTTAAACCCTAACAACCCAAACACAAGTATAACAGACTCAAGAAAGAAATTTGGTTAGAAAAACACAAAAAAACAACACCCAAACAGATTTTTTTTTTTACTCGGATGAACAGTAACGTGAACAGTATGATACAGTACAATGAACAGTATCGCTACAGTAATGATGAACAGTACTGGGTACAATATTTTTTTTTTTTTTGACAAAAGACACAAACTAACAAGATATGAACAACTTCAATTAAAAGAGAATTAACCTGATGCTCTGATTACCAACTGATGAGCAACCCTAGGGGAAGACCCTCCTAGAACCTCCCAATCTTGTAAGTATCAGAGTTGGATCTTTTCTCCCAACAGAAATTGAACTCGATTGTTCTCATGAACTCAAGACCTCTGACACACAAAGGTAATCAGCAACCTTAAACAAATAAGGATGGATGAAGCGACACCACGATTAGGGAACAAGCTAATCGATAAAGTCTGATTTGAATCCTAAGCTATGAACTCAAGAATTCAAGAGTAAGTTCGATTAAGAACTTGAAGGAAAATTCCTCACAATTTCTGGTTGTAATAATCTGTGTCTTTACTCATACAAGATGTGCCTTTTTATAGACTAAAACTAGGGCAAAATTCGGCCCACATAAACCTGGAAGAAATTCGGTCCGCATAAAGAGCTTAAAGAGCCAGCTCTTTAAGGCTTTCCGATAAGGCCCAATAAGTAATAAAATACTCAACGCCTAACAACTACTAAACTAGACAGTTTTAAAACAACTACCAACTAAGCTAACAAGTATGAGATCATTCATTCACTTCAAACGTACAAGTGAACAAAGTAATTTCATGGTCCATCAAGTCTTCAAACTTAGCTTATTCCTTGCTTGTATGGTGAATGATCAAGGCTCGTAAAGCTTCCTTCACCTTCTTGGTTCTTGATCTTGTCATCGGACCACCAATGTTGATCAAAGGATCCTTGACCCAAGGTTGAAGTTATTGCACACCCGCATCCGCATCAACACTCCTACACAACACCACTTTTTCTGATGTTTTTGTATATTAACAATATATTAAGAAATTCGCCCCTTTTTTTGCTAAATTAGGAGATAGAATCATGGTATTCTGGAAAATTGAATTTGGATTGTAAAATTTATAAAGTTTTACCATCTTGGAGTTTTTCTATAAATAGACATTCACAAATGACTTTTAAAAAATATTTACTCTAACAATTTTGAGAAAAGATTCCAAACAAAAAACCATATAAATGCACCTTTATTTACATAAATTCATATATGCATTTTTGCTTAAATACACTTTTTAAAATACTTGTGTTATATGAAAAATTATTCAGCTCTTTGCTCGATATTTATGATAAGTTAAACTTAAGTGGAACTAAAGAGTCAAAACTATAATTTTGTAGACTCCAAATGTAAGTCATACTATTTGAAAAAGATAAACCTATTGAAGTACCTTAAACTTACTGAATACCAATAAAAAAGAAAGAAATATTTTTAATCTTACAATAGTATCATTGGCTGCCACTATTTAGCATTAAATTGTATGTAGAAAATCTTAGATTCTGTTAAAACTTAAATTAGAATATGAAGACATGAAATGAGTTAAGAAATTTTTTTTAAGGATAAAAACATCTTTCTTCTAGATGAACTTGATGAATCAAAATAGAAGAAAAGCTTTTTTTTTTAGTTAATAAAGAAAAATGTTGTGCATTGTGTTTTTTATATGACTAACACTATGATAGCTTGAAGAAACTAAATAAAATTTTGGATCAAATTTGTATATAATTCATATCAAATAGTAATATTTACAAACACATACTGATATTTAAACACCTTTATTACTTTAAATTCACATAGAATGCAATACCAATTAATGTTATGAAGGTGTGTACATACCAAATAGGGTGCGTAGATATGATTTCCCTTTTAATATTTAAAATTACTATTTGTAATTGAATAATTGAATTTTTAGTTTTCAATGTATTTTGGTTAGGATTTGTGATTTTTAGTTAGAATTGCTATGATGAGCAATTAAAACATTGTTATTTCTTTTTTCCTTTGTAGTGTGATTTCAAAATTTAACTATGTAATGCATTACTTAAAATTTGAAAATAATATAGGTGTAATACATTTATATATCTATATAAACCAATCAAAAGGCATAAGTATACAAAGGAATTATGATAATCCAAAAAGCTAAGAGAAAATAATAAGTGTTAGACTTAAGATAAAAACACATTCTAAAGAATGTACATAGAAAAGGCTTTTTTTTTTCAATTTCAATTGTTCAAATTCATAAAAGTTAGAGTCCAAGAGGGGGAAAATTCTTTTTAATTGATATAAACCATAGCTTGATAATGAGTGCTCAATGAGCACCCTTTAGGAAAAACCTTACGATATATCTATTTGTTTCTCTAATAAACTTTCAATTCATATGGTTTTGGTTTGCAAAATAGTAAGTCAATAATGATAAGGCAATCACAAAATCCAGATTTAATGTGACATCCTTTAGAAAATTCAAAATATATGAACAAACCTAAAAATACAAGGCAGGCACCAAAGAAAGTGGCCAACCACTATAAAATTTGTTTGCATCTCTTTTACTTTATTGTTACTTCTTTACTTACCAATTGGTATGCAATATTTGCTATATTCTTTCCTACTTTCTTACCTGCTCAAGGATTCGTCACTTAATTAATTTTGATTAGTAAAATTGGGTGAAATTTACTATTATTTGTTTGATTTTTAAATAATTTAATTCATCCCCCTCTTAGGTTGCATTTGAAACTTACATGTTTAAAAGTATACTAAATTTTTTAGGTTCAACATGATGTTGAAAGAGAGAAATTGTCTAGAATTGGACAAATGATAATTGCAAGAATACTTGACAATTAAACACAATTTTCTAGGAAATTTTATGATTTTCTCAACTTTATGAGTAGATAAATACCTATCTTCAGTAAGTGAGGATTTTTTTTCCTTTGCTTTTATTTAAAATCACATGTTGTGATAGAAATTGACACCATGTTGAATTTTTATTTGTTTCTTTTTTTAACTAAATAGTATTATCTTTTAATGTAAAACGTAAATCTGTATATAGTTCGGGTTAGAATATACATGTATACATGTGTGTGTCTATATATATAAAAACTTCCCTGTTTAATAACTTAATTCAACACTTAAATTTAATGGGTTCAAATCTTAACTTGTTCAGACGTGTTTAATAACCAAAAATAGAATATCTAAATTAGTTAAGTGGCATTGAATTTTCTAAGCAAAACTTACTTCAAAAGATAAGTGATAAGCTATTCATTTATTACTTAGGTTTCGTTTGAAAAAACAGAATCTGAATACTGAAACAATTAATTTGTTGAATTTTATGCACTGAAAAGAAATATATGAATGCCTGAATCTTAATATTGAACCTATTTATACTGATTGATAAATATCTATAATTGAATGTTTAATAAGCTAAATTGTATAATTTTGCCCTTCTATTTCATCCAAAAAAGAAATCAAACCTATGATTTAATTTGTTTAAAATTGTTAGGTATGAAAAATGACAATAAGGAAAGTCCCACGTAAATACAAGTAAAAAGAAGCTGCAATAAACAAGTTTTAAATTCGCACCAAATTATATAGAAATTTAATAGCATCAATGGAAAAACATTTAAGCAAAACAACAAATAATTAGTATCACTTCCCTTAGAAAAACGAACACCAAATTATATAAAAATTTAATAACTTCAATGAAAAACATTGTAGCAAAAACAACAAACAATCAATATCGCTTACCTTAAAAAAATGAATTTAACGTAGGTGACTACAATAACAGATAAAAAAAAAGCGAGATGAAAAAATGACAAAATTATGAAGAGTAGAAAGTTGGAAAACGATAAAATTATGAAGGGGTAAAAAGATGTGAGTATGGAGAAACTCTGAAAGTCATTAAATAGGAAGAAAAGAGAAGTATAAAACCATTAGACAGAAAATATCATATTGTTAAACTAAATAAGGATTTTGAACGTTGTTAAAAAATAAGGGTAGATTTGATAGCTAAAATAATGTGGTTGAAATAAATTTGTTGATTATAATTAGAATTAAGCATTCAATTACGATTCTTGTGTTAAAAAAAATACACATAAGTTCAGTACTACTTAACAAGTTCAAGACATGAATTTTTATTTATAAACAACTACAACTTTTGAATGTCTGAAAAGGTTTAGTTTGAGCACTTTTTATGTTATCAAGCAAACCCTTAATGTGACATGCATTCAAATGTATCAAATTTAGTACTTATCAATTTAATAACTTAATGGATTCAAATTTCAGATTTCACTTTTATCAAACACACCTCAAGTCTCTTTTCATTTTCTTAGAATTTTGATTTTTTTTTTCAAAAATTGATTCGTGTCTTCTATTTGTTAATTATTACCAAAATTACCTTAAAACACTTTGAAAAGCAAAAGCAAAATGAACCAGAATTATCTAAAACCAACACAAAGCATATCAAGAAAATAAGTACTTACCTACTGCTATTTGCCCAGGGCAAACAGCACCATCCTAGATATGGCCAACCCCGAAGTGAGGGACATGATGTCGGAGAGGTGATCAATACAGTGGTTAGAGGTTTCCAATTAAGATGAGAGTTTTCCATTCTCCACATTCAGTTCATGAATTTTTTAATTCAATTCAATTTTTCCACCACATGTTCATGCTAGTGGATGCAAATTTCTTATCAATACATTATTCTAATTCCAAAATCTTTCTAACTATAGCTGTAGCTGGAGCTACTGCCTCAAGGTGTTCTTCCCCCACTTTAGCTTCCATAGAACGTTTGAAAGTTTCATGTCTTCTGTTTGCATTGAACATAATGTCATGCATTGCTTTATTGTATTTAGTTCCCTAATTTTGACATAACAATTGACTAATGATACCAATAACGTTAGGATTACTTATAGTATATTAGTATCATAAAATAGTTAGTTTTATTTCTTTCCATATTTTACTTAATTCCAAACCTTCCAATTTTATTGTGTCTTGAATCTTCCCAAAAGAAAGCAAATTTTTTTAAAAAAATACCTCTCAGTCTTGAGGAAAAGGAAAAAATGAGTGCCTAATTTTTCTTTTTCAAACAAAAATTTGGCGCCACTTCCTGAAGAAATTCAAAAAACGATCATCACAAAGGTTCAATACAATGAGATTATTCAAGAATTCTTACAAGATATCCCAAAATCCAAATCTCATCTAGCTGGTATGTTATTCATTTGCGATACATACTATGGATTTCAAACTGCTTTCCTAGAATTGATCCTCTTTGTAAAATACTTCCATTAGAAAGACAAATTTGCAAGTGTTATTTGACGTATAGCATTTGTCGAGTAACTATTTATTTGGACACTTATCAACCATTGGTGCTGCATATAGAAGGACAAACCATGATTCTCACTCCTCAAAAACTTTTAGACTATGGGTTTGTTCATTCACTAATTTTCTCCGATCCAAATTAGGCAGACTAGTTTGGTAGAAAATTAGCATATGTAGTAAATTTTTTATTTAGCCAAGATCAATGCAGACATGTAGAAACCATAGTATTTAGCAAAGGACCAGAATTTATTCAGGGTATATATCAACCAACACAGGATCATATCATACTGGATGAACATCGAGTCAGACCAATAATACCTTTTGAGAATTATTCTTGGGAATGCAAAAATCTTACAATGAGTGAGCAAATCAATCATTAGATAGTAAAGGAAATCGCACATGATAGAATTGAAGAAAATGAAATTCGATTAAGCTGGCCGTCACTTGCTGTAGAAGGTGATTACCAGAAAATTTACTACGGATGAAAATTTTCAGATATACAATTTTTACAAAGAGCACAGTTAGAAGAATTGGTAAAATTACACATAAAGAAAATTCGTTAGGAAATCCAAGATCCGTACATGAATGAAGAAGATGATAGAGAAAAAGGACCAGAAAACGTCATGGGTGACAAAGGAATAAATAATCTAGAAAATATGTTAGAATATTATAAACAAAAAAGGAGAAGAGATTAAAACAATCAACCAATCAATTAGAATATTAGATGGTCAATCACTTTGTTAGCCAAAGCAAATGGAAAACAGGTCATAATCAAACATGCAAAATGGGATAGCCAAAATAAGATGTCATATCAAGCTGCTGCACCAATAACTTCAAAGCGCTTTCAACGGATACCATGCCAACTATCAAGTCCAATCAAGAATTCAAAATGACTCAAACCCACAACTAAAAGCATTGGATACCTATCAAGATGACTCAAAGAACAATTAGCAGCTTTGATGCCCATTAAGAAAACACACTATAGTAGCAATAATTTAACAGAAGAACAGGAGTCGTAGTAACTATAAAAGAAGTGTAAGGCCCGATGCAACCAAATACAACCAAAATACTCAACCAGACAAGTAGTCAAGTAAATACAATGACAAAGAATATAAGCAATTTTAAAGCACAAAAATAGAGTAACAATAAAGTTAAGAAATATGAAGGTTCGGACGTAGAGGATCGGACGTAGAGGATCGGACGCTCGATAGAAATATAAGCATTTCTCTTGTGGTTGAAAGTTTTATTAGTGTAGCTTTGTTGAGGGTTATCTGAGTGATTGTAAAACTTCTTAGCTTGACTAAGTGAGGCATAGGGCAAGGAGGAAGTGCTCCCTCCATTGTACATCTAGTTGATCATCTTTCATCAAAGAGAAGTTGCTCAACCTAGTGATTGGTCTTCAAGTTTGAGGAAAGCTTGGTAGACAATCGGTTTGATATTCTATCTTATTCTTTTTGTTTAATAAAATTCTCATTGCTTATCTATACTTGTTTTTCTAATCAACATTGCTCTCTTCTTCTAATCTACTTGGTTGATCATTACTAGAAAAAAAGGTAAATTTTTATTAAAGAAAAATTGCATAAATTTGATTAAGATTTTAATCAACCTAATTCACCCCCCCTCTTAGGTTGTTTTTGGGCCTTACAAGGAGGAATCTATAGTAGAGATGAACAAGTCCTAGAGAGAAAGAAAAACTCACGTCAGTCTTCAAACTCAAGCATCCCTTCCAAAAATGGCAAATGCAAGAACAGATTCAAGACAATAATACAAATCACTTTTGAATTATTAACTAGAAAATTATTTTTTTGTTCCTTTTTCTGATTCATATTAGAGCCATCAATTAGCATATTCAAAGTTTTCAATCATTGTACAAAGTTCATTAATCCAACCATTGTACAAAGTCTATCAACTAAGTTAGTATTTTAGTTGATGCAAATTTTCTTCATCATTAATGTATTTGCCTCATCTTGATATCTATGATTTTATGTTGCATTAATTTGTTATAATCCAACATAAAAAACTTGTCTAAAGTTTCTTATATTTGTGTTTAAAATACTTTATACTAAAATTACAAATTAATTCTTAAAAGCCTCTAAGTCAATCTTATGTCCAAATTTACCCATACCTAAGATAAATAGAAGAAAAAAGACTTTAAAGATTTGAACGTAACAATAAAGAATTAAGAAATAATTTAGGTATAATAGTATTAGCAAAGGTAGTGATTGAGAAAATCTTTACTTGAGTAGGAATTGCCGGTACTTTTTGTTGAATCGTAATACATTAATCAGCTAAACAAGATCGTAGGTGAGGAACTTTATTCAAAGGGTAATTTAGAAAACAAATTTTAAGAAAAAACACGAAAATTAGTTAAAAACTATCAAGAAAAACAAAAATAATATAAGAAAGTAGTAAGAAATCTTTGGTAGAACACAAACTTTAATAAATAATAAAGTATTAAATTTATCAAAGTAGAAAAAACCAATCAAAACTTATAATCGTGAAGGTAATCGCACTCAATACTCAAATCGTTTACACTCCTACTATTTACAACCAGAGAAATGTGGCAAGAGAGAGAAGCAAATGAGAGTTAACCTTGAGTTTAGTATATGATCAGTCAATCTTCTGTTCAAGTGGCTTGTTTTTTTGTTTTTTGAGGTTAATTACATAAATCTCCCTTAAGATTTGTTCTTATTATGAATCAAGCTCTCGCATTTAGCCAAACTATGAAAAGACCTCCAATCTCAAAAGAACAGAATAGAAACATTTTATTGTTTGTCAAAAGTTGACCAATGGCCTTTGAGTTGTTCCAACAAAAAAAATATATACCAAAACCCCCCAAAATGCTCGCAAGACTTTGACTTTGTCTTTCATCTTCTGTTCCCTGCTAAAACTAACACGATGGAGTTATTCATATCAAGCTCCGATGAATTGATACACAACTTCAATCTTGCGTCATCGCCACTGCCAAACTTTAGTATTGCATCGATTTTTTTTTTTTGAGGAAGCAAATAATTGGTCTCAAAATCACTAAAATCCATTTAGAAAAAAGTTCCTTTCAAGCTAAATGCTACAAGGTCTCAATCAAAAAAATTCCCAAGCTCTATAGTAGTAATAAAAAAAAATCACCCATATCAAGTGCGCACCTCAAATTCAACCAAAATTAGATTTACTAACAAATAGCATAGAAAACCAAGCTTGACCTAGCCATGGACAAAGACTATGGCAATACCGTTAGAATTTCATGAGCTCTCACATTTCAAATGCAAAAGCAGTCAAGTTTATTCACTTTTTTTGGCGTATGTGCTTGTAATTGAGAGAATAAAAAAGAGGAAGAAAGATGATAACAACACTGGAGAGGAGTTGGGCTTTTGTGTTTGCCTTAGGAGGATTTGGTGATGGTGAGGAGTACTGTAGTAGAAGGTGGTAGTGTTCATGATGGAGAAGGTAAAATATTTTATAGTGTTAAGAAATGGAAGAGGCTCTGAAATCAATGGATGTGGTATTGGATTAAATATTAAAAAGTTGCTTATGATTTGCTAAATATGCAACTTAACTCCCTATAACTTGAAAACTTATCTTTTAGGCTTGCATGGTATTAGCTAAATTGAAAATTTGATAGAAACCACCTAAATTAATAATTGCACGTGAAATATCAGAATTATCCTTTCTAAATTATATGATTAAATACCAAAAAATCCTTTATGATTTGTCGAATGTTCAATTTAACTCCCCATAGTTCGAAAACCTACATTCTAACTCTTGTAATAAGCAATTTCAATGAGTTCTTTAATAACTATTCTTAACTCTCTAGAGTTCGGAAGCCTACATTCTAACTCCTCATGGTAAACAATCTCAATAAGTCCTCTAACAATTTCAAAAATCTACATTTCAACTTCTCGTGGTAAACAATTTCAGTAAGTCCTTTAATAATATTAGTTACCCTCTAAGGTTTGAAAACCTACATTCTAACTCCTCATGGTATGCAATCTCAATACATCCTTTAATAGCTATATTCTTCCAACAAGGGAAATGGCTATGATAGGAATGTTTCAATGAATTAGGAGAAGGCCAATGCAACGAATTCAATTTAGTTAAGACTGTGGGAGGCTAGAATGTAGGTTTTTGAATTATAGAGAGTTAAATTGAATATTCGACAAACCACAAGAAATTTTTTGGCATTTAATCCTATTATTTATGTAGGGTAATTCTGACATTTCACATAGAACTATTAGTTTAGATGGTTTCTATCCAAATTTCAATTTAGTTAAAATTACGAGAGGCTAGAATATAGATTTTTAAACTATAAGGAAATAAGTTGAATATTCGATAAATCATAAGGGACTTTTTAGTATTTAACCCTTTGGTATTTGATCTATAGACTCTTGATTCTTTGATATAAATTGAAACTCGTTCTTTGTGTTTACATGATATTTAATGTAATTTTGTTTGTTGAATTTGACATAATTTTAGGAAAATCAAGAAAAAAGAGTTGAATGTAAATTTAAAAAAAAATGATTGGGATTCTGGAGAAGAGAGTGGTTTGATAGGTCAACTTTGGAAAAGAAAGTAAACAATATATTTGTTGATCTCGGTCCCTGTCTTTTGATGTTTACAAAATAATTGGATGATACTAATATCTTTTCAATAAGAAATCCTTTCAGTTATGAAGCAACTTGATTTAAAGAACAAGAGCAATTGAAAGAGATAAAGGAAGATGAAAGCGGTCGGACGCTCGCAAAGACAATACTGGACGTCCAATAAACAGTGCAGATCATATCGAATGCAGAACATTTTCACCGGACGTTCGAAAGAGTTCAAATAATCTTTCAAACTCTCTGCCTACTTTCGGATGCACAAAGAACTCTATTACCGGACATCCGAAAGAATTAAGATATTCCTTTAAACTCTCTGTCTGTTTTCGAACGCAAGCATTAGAAGTAACAGATGTCCCAAAGAATTGGCTTCATTAGTTGGCTCTTCAGTTACCTTCTATCCGTTGGAAGTATTAATGAAACATTTTTTGGTCTCATATAAATAGTGCATGATCAGAAACTTAAAAAAAAGAACTTTTACACACTGAGAATACAAGAAATCAAGAGTAGTTTTAGTAAGAAAATATTCTCCAAGAAACATTTGTACTTTTTGTGGTGTAAGATTCGTGTAAACTTTTCATTTGTGAAGAAATACTTCAATAGTGTAGTTTTGTGAGGGTTATCCTGAATAATTGTAAAACTTCCTAACTTGACCGAGTGTAGTTTGGGGTAAGGAGGAAGTGAGCCTTCCTTTGTATACAAGATTGGTTGTATTTCATCAACTTGAAGAAGTTTGTCTAGTGAATTGGTTTTCAAACTCAAGAGGAGTTTGGTAGTCAATTAGTTTGTAACTCTTCCCTATTTACTTATCATTTTGTGAATCTCAATTGCTTATCTCTTCTTCTCTCAAGTGATATTACTTTTTCATTGATTAATTCATTGTGTGATCACTTAGAAAAGAAGATAAATTTCATATTGAGCAAAAAGTGCCTTTAACTTGATTAGATTTTTAATCAACCTAATTCACCCCCCTTTTAGATTGTCTTTGGGACTAACAATTGGTATCAGAATTTGGTCTCCTAGAGATTAAGTTCAAGCGATTTAGGAGTAAAGAAAACAACCAACAATGCCATATTTTTTGAAGGACAATATGTAACTAGACCTCCATTGTTTAATGGGTTAAACTATGTGAGTTGGAAAGAAAGAATGATTATTTATTGCAATCAATTGATATTGAATTGTGATTTATTGTTAATGAAGGTCCATATGATGCTTCTATAATAGATGAAAATACTCGTAGATCTAAACCAAAAATAAAAAATGAATTGACTGCAGACGATAGAGCTCATATCACCTTGCATGCAAAAGCTATGAATGTGTTATATAGTACTTTAAACTCAAATGAATTTATTAGAATCAAAGGTTGTAAGTCAGCCCAAGAAATTTGGGACAAACTGAGAGAAATTCATGAAGGTAGCGAGAATGTGAGAGAACAAAAGAAATCTATCTTAGTTACCAAATATGGGTCATTTAAGATGGAATCTCATGAAAATATTGATAAATTTAATGATCTTATTGTAGATTTAATGATCTTATTAAGGATTTAGAAGTTCTAGAAAAGGAATACTCAATAGGAGAGAAAAATAGAAAAATCTTGAATACTTTGTCCAAAGATTGGGAGAGCAAGGTAACTGCTATTGAAAAGGCAAGAGATTTGAACTCAATGCCTATTGAATCTCTTATAAACTCTCTAACTTCTTATAAGTTGAAACTTAAGATCAAGGTACTAGAAGAAGAAGATGCAAAGGTAAAAAGAAACATTACGTTAAAAGCATCTCAAGATAAGGATGACACGGTTTCACTAGATGGAGAAGATATGGACGTTGATGACAATGATCTTACTCTCATCACAAAAAATTTCAAGAGAATTCTCAACAAAAGAAGATTCAGAAAAGGAGGATCTAGCAATTCGTTTTCCAATCAATTCAACAATGCAAGAAACAAAGAAAAGCAAGAGGCCAACAAAAAATAAAATGACAAATGCTATAAATGTGGCCAACCTGAACATTACATGAGTGAGTGCCCAATGAAGAAGAAGAAAGAAGAAAAAGCTGAAAGAAAATCAAAATTCAACAACTTTCAAATCACATGAAATGAGTGCAATTCCAATGGTGACATTGAAGAAGAAGAAAAATCTGCTCAAATGGCTTTCATGACCATTGGTGATGATGAGGTAACTACTTGTAACCCTCAATTGTAAGTAATGATGAAACTAAAGATGATCTTGGATCCTTCATTGAGAGACTACATGATAGTTTGAAAGAATCTTATGTTAGAAACAAGAAATTAAAACAAAAAATTAGTTTTCTTTTTCAGGACAATGCAAATTCTTTTTCAACAAAACAAAAAGTTAAAAACTGAAAATTATTACTTTAAAAAGGGTGAGACTGATCTACATATTGAGCTTGATAGAAAGACAAAACTTTGTGAAATGTTTAAAAAGGAACAAGGTGATTTGAAAGAAGAATGAACAATCTAAATGTGTAGCTCCAACAAAAAAATAAAATTATTTTCAAGGGAATGGATCAAAGTCTCAGCTTGACACTCATGAGAAGAAGTTAAATTCTAGTGCAAATGAATTTATCATTTATAAGAGAAGACAAGTAATATTTATTAAACATGTCTATACAAATAACTCGTTGGTTATGTGTAATTTTTGTTGTAAAAAAGGTCACATGAAAAGCAATTGTTATGTGAGAAAGAACATGAGAAGAGGTATGAAATGCATGTAGATAGTTAGAGGGTACCAAATATTAAAGGGTACCAAATATTATTTCTTGAACTCTTGTGTAGGTGAACTTGGTGAACATCATTAAAAAATCAAAATGGTTCATAGATAGTGGATGTTCAAGACACTCTCCGTCAATTCACCTCTTTATGTCTTCCAAAATAATAAACAATCCCCTACGTTTAACAATCAATTCAATAATCTCCCAACTTTCAGGTAATACTCGAGTATACCAAAAAGTTACCCAAATCTTCTGTCCTATCCGATCAAGCCCTTTTGCTGGTTTGAATAGTCCGTTGAACAGAAAATTTTGGGGCCTAATTCAGCCGGTGTGATAAAGTACACATACGACTTATATTCATGCACACTTACAGTAGCATTTGGTCAATTATCAACATTTAACCTCAATTAAGTCGAGTGCGATAAAATACACCTCCGAGTTAGAAGGTGAGGGACAATTGATTTACACATCACAAGGAATCGCTAGCAATATTCATAATAAGTACATTTATCACATAATTTCATTTAAGAAATATAAACAGTTAAGCACATAGTTCGGCAACACTCACTAAATATTTAAATAACTACTCTCGGGTTTCGGGGTTGTTTCCTGACTCACAGCTACTTCCTGAAACAAGTTAACAATTTCAAAATAAATACACGATATGTAGATGTTCACTTATTATTTATTACCCAATTATTTAAACTATTAAAATAAAGTTTGACCTTAAAATACAACATATAATATATATTCACTATTCATTCTACCTTTTATTTCGAAACTTATTGACTTTATCATTTTAACCAAGAAATATACATATACTCTAAGGTTATAATTTATAAATATTTAAATTAGGATTAAACTATTTTTTACTTAAGATTTTAAGATTCAAGCATAGGTGCACTCCATTGGTTCCCGTTTAACTAGCTAGATTCTAAACTGTTTGTAGTTTAAATTTTATTCTACTATACCAGCCTCTCAAGTTATATAGTTTTTAAAATGCTTGTGAAGACAAGATTAACTAATTAGAAGCTATTATATATATATAGATATAACAAGTTACCTTAGATTCTATATAAACATCATAGAAGCTTATTTCATCATCACCTCGGCCAACTACAAAAATTCCAACAATATTACCTCCAATTTTTAGCAAAAACTCCATCTTTCACTTGCTTAAAGCACTAAATACGGAACATACGTTTGGTCCAACTTAAACCAGTGCAAATAACACCTAATTTCAGCAGATTGTTCAACCAAAAGCCACGCACAAAATCTGTCATCAGCTATGGCATTAATCATTAACTCTTCCAGCAATATAGCAATTTGGTTTACAGCTTTTTCCTCCCTAATTTCTTCAGTTTAACCCCAACTCATTGTGCCAAATACAACCATTAAACTACAGAGCAGCCTTAAATGTCAGATATGAAAATTCACAGAGTTGGAGTTTGAAAGGAAAACTGGTTAGGAGCTTATTCTCCATCTCGGCCATCTTAGCAGATTTCATTAGCTTTTTTCGCCAAATTCAGCTAGAATTTCTAAGGTTTTTATTAGCTTCAAAATGCAAATATCTGTTAAAACAAGAGATTAAACATATCTCATGCATTTGTTGGTAAGTGTCTCCAAAATATCAAGCAACAGTTGCATAATCTGTCCTCATTCCCTCGACACAACATTTTCCAGCAGGTAAGTAGTCACTAATCAAGTTTTCCTTTAGCATAACTTACCAGTATCCAAAATTCATCATGCATGTTGGAATTAATGTGTTAGAAGGTGTTTGACCCACAGGATGATATTTTGCAATCAAATTCTATAGAGAAAGCAGGGAAATTTCCATCTTCCTCCTTCGGCCAGCTTAGCAAAATATCCAACTACTTCTTGCACAAACTCCCACTCAAGTTACCAACTCTGCTTTAAATCCTCAGATAGAGTAAGAGTGTGAACATATAGCTTGTATTTTTAGAAGAAAATTGTTCCATACTTTCGATTAATAAGCTGCAGAACCAGTTCCTTTCCCTCGGATCGAGCTGAAAGAATTCCAGCAGGTTTCTTTCTTTGTTTTCAACTCAAGGTTTCAACTTTCATAGGTTTCCATAGCTAAACTTCACTTGATGCCATAAATAAACATTTTCATGCATTTCCTATAATATTCTTCCATTTTTCCATTGATAACCAGCTGCAATTCATTTAACCATCTCTCGATTCCAACAGATTCAGTCCAGTTCCAATTTTACTCCTTTATCAGATTTTTCCTTGGTTAAAACTTATTATTCCTTGCTAAAAGCTAACATGCAGTCCATATATTCAGTTATACTCATTAAATAAAGAGAAGTTACAAGATTCTTACCTTTTTCTGTTAAGTTTTAATAGTCGCAGATTGCTCCTACTCCTAGCTTCGGTCCCTCTAATTTTTGCACCAGCTTTCCCCTCTTTTTTTTCCTCACTGATGCAGTTGATACGTGAAGTTGCAAGCTGGTTTCTCCTCTTATCACTCACTTAGCTTTCAGTTTAGGATGGTTAAGAAATGAAAGAAAGAAGATGCTGTTCGGTTCTCATTTTCTCCTCTCGGTGGCTGACTTCTCAAAGCTTCTTCACTCGGTGGGTGATCATTCCAAAGTTTCTCCACTCGGTTCCTACTTCTAAAATGCTGATAACCTGTTGGTCGCATGGTAGTTTAACTAAGATATAGGGTTAGTTAGGTCATTTGATATCAACTTATTTGCTTATCAAGGGGTTGTGGTTTTATTAATTCATACATTAACTCCTAACTTTATTTGTATTTCCTTGATCTAGTAGATTTTCACACACTTGGTTTTAAAAAAAATTAACTAGACATGTAACTTATTCAACTATATTAAAATGACACAAATTACAGTATGCATATCATATATTTATTTGATTTATATAATAATTTTTTTTCTACACCATTCTAGGATATTTCTAAACTCTCAACTTAATAGAAATTAAATTTAGACGTTTAATTTAACCAATTATTTATTATATAATATTTCTAGTAATAGAATGGAGGTAATACTTGCAATGCTTACACAAAATTTTCTCGAGTTCTCACATCCTCCCCCATTAAGGAAATTTCGTTCTCGAAATTCGTACCTTTCATTATAAAAAGTTTCGGGTATTCTTTTCGCATTTTATCTTCTAGTTTTCAGGTTGTTTCTTCCAATCTCTGATGTCTCCATAGAACTTTAACAAGGGATATTTGCTTGTTTCTTAATATTTTCATCTTTTGATCCAAAATTCTCACGAGTTGCTCCGAGTAGGTCAGTGACTCATCGATTTCAATTTCTTCAGGTTGCAACATATGAGTCGAGTCTGGATGATATTTCTTTAATAATGAGACGTGAAAAATGTTATGTATTCTGAACAAATTCGTAGGCAGTTCCAGCTGATACGCCACTTTCCATATTCATAAAAGAATCACAAAGGGTCCCACATATCTGGGTTTAAGTTGCTTTCTTTTCTCAAATTCTAAACCTTTTAATTGGGTGACCTTAAGAAATACTTTATCTCCTATTTCAAATTTCAGATCCTTTCTCCGGTTATCAGCATAGCTTTTCTGTCTACTTTGAGTTGCCTGAATCTTTTGGCGTATTATTTTCACTTTCTCATATGCCTGTTCAACCCACGGTACCTTTTCAGAACCCAACACCTTCCTCTCACCCACATCATCCCAATAAATTGGCGATCGACACTTCCTTCCATAAAAGGTTTCTTGTGAAACCATTTGTATGGAAGAATGATAACTGTTATTATAGGCAAATTCAACCAAAGTCAAGTGTTGATCCCAACTACCCCCAAAATCCATTACATACGCCCTTAACATATCTTCCAAAGTTTGGATAGTCCTTTCTGATTGTCCATCAGTTTGAGAATGGTAAGTGGTACTAAGACTTAACTTAGTACCCAGCGCTCCTTGCATTTGTTTTCAAAATCGTGACACAAACTGAAAATCCCTATCCGACACTATACTTATGGGTACCCCATGCAGTCTAACAATTTCATCCAAATATAATTTGGCCAATTTCTCAAGAGAGTACTTCATATTTACCGGTAAGAAATGAGCAGATTTAGTCAAACGATCCACTATTACCCATATTGCATCACACCCCTTTGGGGACCGTGGTAATCCTGACACAAAATTCATTGTAATATTCTCCCATTTCCACTCAGGAATTTCTAGGGGTTGCAATAATCCTGATGATTTCTGATGTTCAACTTTAATTTGTTGACAATTGATACAGGTTTGAACCATTTGAGCTATCTCCTTCTTCATATTATCCCAATAGTACAACTTTTTTAAATTCTGATACATCTTATTACTACCGAAATGTATGGTGTATTTAGAACGGTGTGTCTCTTCTAGAATTTTCTTCCTTAACTCTTCATTTCTTGGCACAATTATCCGATCTCGAAACTTCAATACCCCCTCCGGTCTCATTTTGTATTCCGTCATTTCTCCTTTCTTCTTCTTTTCCATCCATCTTTGTATCATGGGGTCATTCTTCTGTGCTTCTTTAATACGTTCCAACAACAAGGATTTTACTACAATTCTTCCAAAAATTACCTTTTGTTGCTCCAATTGAGGGTTCCATTCCCCCATCTTTTCTAACAAATTCCATTCCGTAATTATTAATCCTGCTATTTGTACTTTTCTACTTAGAGTATCAGCTACCACATTCGCCCTGGATGATAGCTAATGGTACAATCATAATCCTCTAAACATTCCATCCATCACTGCTGTCTCAAATTCATCTCCTTTTGAGAGAATAAATATTTCAAACTCTTATGATCAGTATTAATCTCAAAAGTTTCTCCATATAAATAATGTCTCTATTTCTTTAAGGTAAATACAACGGCAGCCAACTCTAAATCATGGGTCGGGTAATTTTGTTCATGAAATTTTAATTTTCGAGAGGCGTATGCAATTACTCCCCCATTTTGCATTAACACACATTCTAACACTTCTTTCGATGCATTTGTATATACTACAAATCCATTCTTTCCACTTGGCGATATCAAAACTGGAGCAATAGTCAACTGCTTTTTGAGCTCCTGAAAACTAGCCTCACACTTAGCATCCCAAATGAATTTGTCATGTTTCTTAGTCAAATTAGTTAAGGGTCCGACAATTTTAGAAAAATCTTTTATAAACCCCCGGTAATATCTTGCTAAACCCAAAAAACTCCGTACTTCAGTGGGGCATTCCGGCTGTTTCCATTCAATAACAGCTTCCACCTTGGCTAGATCCACTGCAATTCCCTCCTTTGAAATTATATGTTCCAGAAAGGCCACTTTTTCCAACTAGAACTCACACTTACTAAATTTAACATACAATTGCTGTTCTTTTAATGTCTGTAACACCATTCTCAGATGCTGCTAATGTTCCTCCCGAGTTTTAGAATATATCAGAATATCATCAATAAATATCACTACAAATTGGTCCAGATATGGTCTAAATACTCGATTCATCAGATCCATGAATGCTGCCGGGGCATTAGTCAATCCAAAGGGTATCACAACAAACTCATAATGCCCATAGCTGGTATTAAAAGCAGTCTTTTGTACATCTTCCCTTCTTATCTTTAGCTGATAATACCCCTGCCTGAGATCTATCTTAGAATATACCATCGCACCTTGTAATTGATCAAACAACTCATCAATATTTGGCAGGCGATATTTATTCTTGATAGTAGCACTATTTAGATCTCGATAATCTATACACAGTTTCAAACTCTGATCCTTTTTCTTCACAAATAAAACTGGGGTTCCCCATGGAGATTCACTCAATTTGTATAAAACTTCTCTCTAACAAATCTTGTAACTGTATTTTCAGTTCCTTAAGTTCAGTTGGGACCATTCTATAGGGAGTTTTAGAGATAGGCATTGTTCCAGGCATTAATTCAATTTTGAACTCCACCTCTCTCTCAGGGGGTATAGATACTAATTCCTCGGGAAACACATCCAAATAATCTTTCACTACTGGCACCTCCTCAATCTTTACCTTGTCTTTTTCAGTGTTAATCAAATAGGCTAAATATCCTTGTGCTACCTTATACAATAGTTTTCTAGCTTGTATTCCTGAAATAAGAGTAGAGGACGCCAATTTCCCTTCTACATCTAAACGTAGGGTTGGTTCTCCCGGTATACGAAATTCTACTACTTTAGTTCTACAGTTCAATTGGGCATTATACCGAGTTAAACAATCCATGTCTATAATGACATCATATCCCTGAATAGGCAAGGCTATTAGATCTACCACCAATTTTCTTTCTCCAACCCAAAATTCACAACCCATATAAACCATGTTAGTTATTAATGTATGTTCACCAGTTGGCGTTTTAACCTTCAAATCATATGATAATTTGGTTGGTTTTATATCAATGCCACGGATAAATTCAGGGTTTATAAAAGAATGGGCTGCACCAGGGTCAATTAAAGTTCGAGCAAGTTGATGGAAGACAGAAGCATACCTTCCACCACTTTTGTTGTCTCCGGGGCCTGCTGTCGATCTATTGCATAAATCCTGGCCACTACCCTGGATCTACTACCTCCCTCGTTGGCTGGTGCCCTTGGCCTGCTACTTCTCTCTTTGGCCGATAATTTTAGCTTGCTACTTCCCTCGTTCACCGATCTACGGGTATTCTGATTTGTCGATTGAACGCTTATCCCCCTCTGCCCTCTCTTCGAACAACTATTGACCTGGTGTTCAGTGCTACCACATACCAAACATTTTCGACCCTTCACCCAACAATCATTCTCAGTATGATTCCCTTTCCCACAGTAGTTACATGCTGGACGAGGTGTCGTCACTTGTCCTCCACTAGAGGAACCTCCATGTTGGCCCTTTCCCAACAGAGCTCCTCCCACCGGGACTCCTTCAAATTTCTTTTGGGGTAGGGGTGGAAGTGGGGCAAGTCTTGTTCCTTCCACTCCTCTATCGGTTTTGGGGAGGGGTGCATTCTCTCTAGATTTTTCAGGGTTATTGTTAGGTATACTTCTCATCCTAACCTGAAAAGCTTTCACTTGAGATTTAGCATTTTCTATCCACTGAGCTCTCTTAAGGGTCTCCCCAAAAGTGCTTATTGGAACGGCAGCTAGGGTTTTTTGTATTTCCAAATTCAACCCCTGTATGAACCGTCGTTTTCGTCTCTGCTTTGTGATAACCAATTTAGGAGCGAATTTTGACAATTTAGTAAACTGATTCTCATATTCATCAACACTCATCGTCTCCTGTCAAAACCTTATAAACTCGTACTCCCTCCTTTCCTAGATTATTGGGGGTATAAATTTTTTGTTAAACTCTCTAGTAAGATTCATTCAAGTCCAGGGTACTCTCTCCCTTCCCAATTAGCCCGAATAACAGTCAACCAAAATCTAACTGCTCCCTCAAATTGGAATACTGCGAAGGTTACTTGTCTTTCCTCCAAGTATCTCAAGGCTTCGAAAATGTCAACCATATTTTCCAACCAATTTTCAGCTACTTCCGGGTCAGAACCCCCAGAAAACTTGGGTGGGTAAAACTGTAAAAATCTTTCTAGGGTTTAGTCCTCTCCTACATCCCGTTCCCTAGGTTGATTTACAATCCCAACCCCTTGATCCTGGCGGGGTGCTATACACTCTAAAAGGTCGGTCATCCGATTTAAAGCAGTGGCTACTGAGTCACCTATATGGGTTCCTTGTTCCTGGTTCTGGTTAAACGCAGATTCCCATTTTTTTCCTTACTCTTGGGGTTGCCTAGGTTTACGGTCTCGTCGTCATGGTCCGACTTCCATATCTCATTACCAATTTATATAAATAATTGACAATTAATTACATATACTTAGGTTAACAAGCAATCTCAATCCAAAAGTTAGCAAATCACATAATTTTATAACTAAACAAACACAGGTCATTAGGTTACATAGCACAACAATGCAAGTTACAATACATACCAATTTCAAACATTTAAAAAAAAACAAACAATCACAAATACATCCGATATTCATCATGTTATATAAACATAAAAGGAAACAATTCAGCAATACAATGAAATTATCATAAGAAGCATAGCTAATAGGTCAACCCTTAGTTTTAAGTTCAACTTAAACTCCATTGGTCTAGTCTTGGACAATCCCACTAGACCCCACTCCTTTTTCCGGTTTCGCTTCCGTAGGTTCCTCTATCCTATTAGTTTCCAACTCTAGAATCCTGTCACGTCACGTCCTTATGGATTTCCTCATTTCTTACATTATAATATGAGATCTCTCATTTTCTATTAGTAGCCTCTGTCTTTTACCCATTTAAACTAGAATCACTCGATCCAGATAGAAGTAAGTTCCTGAATAGTCACAGTGACTAGTCATCTGATGCCCTAGAACACACTGCCGAAAGGACACACCTGGTCCTTACATAAACTACTATTTCACTCAAATTTCAGGTTAGAAAACCATATTTTTAGGCAGGAGCTGGCATATCATCTATTTACCATCGAAGGCTAATAAAATTTTTCACCTTAAGATGGAGGATTTGCACTAATATTCAAGATCTCACCACAACCTCCTCACCTTTAGCTGTCAAAAGCTAGCCTTGGTCTCTTTAATTCCATTTTTTCAAATTAAATCGTGATTTCTGATCACGTCATAATGCAATATACTAAATTCTTCCTAATTTGTAATACACCATTGAATGAAATAGCTGGTACTCGGGTACAAGAATTCGAAAATAGAATAATTCACAACTCAGGTCGGCCACTTCCAAGTGTAAATCAACCCAATTTGAGATTCCTATCCGATGTACATATCTAATTCCCTTAGCACTAGTAATTAGTTCAACACTTAATAGGCCATTCCCCATGGTCCGAGAACCCTCCCTCGGCTTGAGCTCATTAAGAGCTCTGATATCACCTGTGACGACCCCACCTCCTTCTAGGGCGTACCCTAAAAGTTAGCAGATCGTCTGCCTGACTTTCGCCACGGCTCACTAATTTCACATTAACTTCAGAGATAACAGTTGGATAACTCCCACTAATTATTACATTAACTTCAGAGAATCATTTTGATAAAACAAAAACCAACCGTTCGAGTCTTTTACAATAACTAGTTCAATACAAAAGCTTCACCCGTATTATGATACTAAAGGGGTGCACAAACACAAAAGTTTTCACGCTAACTTATTAAGATCCCTTGTTCAATCCCCGACCACCAACTCCTGTAAGGAAAACAAACTAAATGGTTGAGCTAATGCCCAGTGAGGTTTGCTGAGCAAATAACAGTTAATAAACACTTGAATCAGTACAATTAACCAAATAGTCCATATTTCACTAAACAATCATGTTCAAAAGGATACGCACTTCTCCTGAGAGTCATTTCAATGTCATTGAGCATTCATTTCAGTGTCAATAGACAATCATTTCAATATCATCATACACTCTCCGCCAATTCACCCCCATATGTCTTCCAAAACAATAAACAATCCCCTATGTTTAACAATCAATTCAATAATTTCCCAACTTTCAGGTAATACTCGAGTATACCAAACAATTACCCAAAGCTTCTGTCCTATCCGACCAAGCCCTTTTGCTGGCTCGAATAGTCCGTTGAACAAGGGATTTTGGAGTCCAGTTCAGCCGGTATGATAAAGTACACATACGGGTTACATTCATGCACACTTACGGTAGCATTTGGTCAATTATCAACCTTCAACCTCAACTAAGTCGAGTGCGATAAAGTACACCCCCGAGTTAGAAGGCGAGGGACAATTGATTTACACATACAAGGAATCGCTAGCAATATTCATAATAAGTACATTTATCACATAATTTCATTTAAGAAATATAAACAGTTAAGCACATAGTTCGGCAACACTCACTAAATATTTAAATAACTACTTTCAGGTTTCGGGGTTGTTTCCTGACTCACAGCTACTTCCTGAAACAAGTTAACAATTTCAAAATAAATACACGATATGTAGATGTTCACTTATTATTTATTACCCAATTATTTAAACTATTAAAATAAAGTTTGACCTTAAAATACAACATATAATATATATTCATTATTCATTATCCCTTTTATTTCGAAACTTATTGACTTTATCATTTCCACCAAGAAATATACATATACTTTAAGGTTATAATTTATAAATATTTAAATTAGGATTAAACTATTTACCACTTAAGATTTTCACATTCAAGTTTAGGTACACTCCATTGGTTCCCGTTTAACTAGCTAGATTCTAAGCTGTTTGTAGTTTAAATTTTATTCTACTATACCAGCCTCTCAAGTTATATAGGTTTCAAAATGCTTGTGAAGACAAGATTAAGTAATTAGAAGCCATTTTATATATATAGATATAACAAGTTACCTTAGATTCTCTATAAACATCATAGAAGCTTATTTCATCATCACCTCGACCAACTACAAAAATTCCAGCAATATTACCTCCAATTTTCAGTAAAAACTCCATCTTTCACTTGCTTAAAGCACTAAATACGTAACATACATTTGGTCCAGGTTAAACCAGTGTAAATAACACCTAATTTCAGCAGATTGTTCAACCAAAAACCACACACAAAATTTGTCATCAGCTATGGCATTCATCATTAACTCTTCCAGCAATATAGTAGTTTGGTTTACAGCTTTTTCCTCCCTAATTTCTTCAGTTTAACCCCAACTCATTGTGCCAAATACAACCATTAAACTGCAGAGCATCCTTAAATGTCAGATATGAAAATTCACAGAGTTGGAGTTTGAAAGGAAAACTGATCAGGAGCTTATTCTCCCTCTCAACCATCTTAGCAGATTTCATTAGCTTTCTTTGCCAAATTCAGTTAGAATTTCTAAGGTTTTTATTAGCTACAAATGCAAATATCTATTAAAACAAGAGATTAAACATATCTCATGCATTTGTTGGTAATTGTCTCCAAAATATCAAGCAACAGTTGCATAATCTATCCTCATTCCCTCGACACAACATTTTCCAGCAGGTAAGTAGTCACTAATCAAGTTTTCCTTTGGCATAACTTACCAGTATACAAGTATCCAAAATTCATCATGCATGTTGGAATTAATGTGTTAGAAGGTGTTTGAGCTACAAGATGATATTCTACAATCAAATTCTATAGAGAAAGCAGGGAAATTTCCATCTTCCTCCTTCGGCCAGCTTAGCAAAACATCCAACTACTTCTTGCGCAAACTCCCACTCAAGTTACCAACTCTGCTTTAAAACCTCAGATAGAGTAAGAGTGTGAACATATAGCCTGTATTTTTAGAAGAAACTTGTTCCATACTTTCGATTAATAAGCTGCAGAACCAGTTCCTTTCTCTCAGATGGAGCTGAAAGAATTCCAGCAGGTTTCTTTCTTTGTTTTCAACTCAAGGTTTTAACTTTCACAGGTTTCCAGAGCTAAACTTCACTTGATGCCAGAAATAAACATTTTCATGCATTTCCTATAATATTCTTCCATTTTTCCATTGATAACCAGTTGCAATTCATTTAACCATCTCTCGATTCCAAGAGATTCAGTCTAGTTCCAATTTTACTCCTTTATCAGATTTCTCCTCGGTTAAAACTTATTATTCCTTGCTAAAAGCTAACATGCAGTCCATATATTCAGTTATACTCATTAAATAAGGAGAGATTACAAGATTCTTACCTTTTTCTGTTAAGTTTTAATAGTTGCAGATTGCTCATGCTCCTAGCTTCGGTCCCTCTAACTTTTGCACCGGCTCTCCCCTTTTTTTTTTCCTCACTGATGCAGTTGATACGTGAAGTTGCAAGCTGGTTTCTCCTCTTATCACTCACTTAGCTTTCAGTTTAGGATGGTTAAGAAAAGAAAGAAAGAAGATGCTATTCGGTTCTCATTTTCTCCTCTTGGTGGCTGACTTCTCAAAGCTTCTTCACTCGGTGGGTGATCATTCCAAAGTTTCTCCACTCGGTTCTTGCTTCTAAAATGCTGATAACTTGCTGGTCGTATGGTAGTTTAACTAAGATGTAGGGTTAGTTAGGTCATTTGATATCAACTTATTTGCTTACTAAGGGGTTGTGATTTTATTAATTCATACATTAACTCCTAACTTTATTTATGTTTCCTTGATCTAGTAGATTTTCACACATTTGGTTTTAAAAAAAAATTAACTAGACATGTAACTTATTCAACTATTTTAAAATGACACAAATTAGAATATGCATATCATATATTTATTTGATTCATATAATAATTTTTTTTCTACACCATTCTAGGATATTTCTAAACCCTCAATTTAATAGAAATTAAATTTAGACATTTAATTTAACCAATTATTTATTATATAATATTTCTAGTAACAGAATAGAGGTAATACTTGCAATGCTTACACAAAATTTTCTCGAGTTCTCGCAGTGATTCTTGAAAATATCAATTCCTCTAATCTTTATTATCGTAAAGTTTCAAATAAAAACCCTTGATTGTGCCGTAGAAGACTTTGTCATTTCAACATGAATTTGTTAAAAGAAATTTTCAAAAAGGATCTTATTAGAGATTTGTCAAAAATTAAGTTTGAAAAAGATAAAATTTTTTATGCTTGTCAATTTGAAAAATAAATCAAAGTCTCTTTTAAACCCAAAAAGTGTGTTTCTACTTCAAGATCATTGGAGTTTCTACATCTTAATTTGTTCGGTCCTACACAAATTGCTAACTTAGATGATAAGAGATATTGTCTAGTCATTTTTTATGATTATTCTAGATACATTTTGGGTGATTTTTCTTACTCATAAAGATGACACTTTCAAAAATTTTGTTTCTTTATTTGCAAAAGTTCAAAACTTGCTTGGTTTGAATGTTGTTAAAATTAGAAGTGACAATTGTTCGAAATTTAAATTTTGTGACTTTTCAGAATTTTGTGATCACAATGGAATTACACATGAGTTTTCAATTGCAAGAACCCCTCAACAAAATGGTATTGTTGAAAGAAAGAATAGTACTCTTCAAAAAATCACAAGAACCATGCAAAGTGAATTCAACTTGCTAAAATATTTTTGGACCGAGGCCATAAACACGGCTTGCTATGCAATGAATAGAGTTCTTTTGAAATCAATTTTAAACAAAATCTCTTATGAGTTAATTTTTGGTAAAAATCAGTTGTTGGATATTTCAAAATTTTTTGTTGCAAATGTTTTATTTTAAACATCAAGGAGCATCTTGAAAAATTTGATAAGAAATTCGATGAAGGTATTTTCTTGGATTATTGTGGAAATAAAAGAGAATATAGGGTCTATAATAGAAGGACTCTCGTTATAGAAGAAGCCATACATGTTACGTTTGATGAATCTAATGATGACATTTTCAAGAGTTTTTGTGAAAATGATGATGTAGGTGTTCAAGAAGGATTCAAGAAACTCACGATTCATGATCAAGACAATACTCTATTAGAAAAAAAATTCAAAGAAAGATAATCTTCAAGAGAATCAAGCATTAGAAGGAAATGGCAAGGATGTTGGTACACTTAAGGATCTTTCAAGAGTTTGGAAGTTTGTTCAAAATTATCCCAAGGAACTTATTATTAGTGATCCATCCAAAAAGGTACGAACTTGCTGCTCATCTAAACAATTAATGGATAATTTTTCTTTAGTCTCGCATTTTGAGTCTAAAAATGTTGTTGATGTTTTAAAAGATAAAAACTGGATTTTAACCATGTAAGAGGAACTAAATCAATTTGAAAAAAATAAGATTTGGACACTAGTAGAAAGGCCTCAAAATCATCCTATTATTGGTACAAAATGGGGTTTTAGAAATAAAATGAATGATAAAAGTGAAATTGTGAAAAATAAGGTTAGATTAGTGGCTAAGGGGTATGCTCAAAAAAAAGAAATAAATTTTGATGAAACATTTGCTCCCGTAGTTAGACTAGAATCAATTAGAATGTTTCTTGCTTTTGCATGTTTCAAAAACTTTAAATTATTTCAAATAGATTTTAAAAGTGCTTTCTTGAATGGATTTATTGATCAAGAGATTTATGTTGACCAACCTCCTTGTTTTGAAAATAAGGAATATCCAAATCATGTGTTTAAACTTTCAAAGGTTTTGTATAGGTTAAAACAAGTTCCAAGAACTTGGTATGAACGCTTAAATGATTTTTTGGTTGAGAATGGTTTTAAAAAGGGTATTTTGGATACCACTCTTTTTACTAAACAAAGTTCCAATGATTTTCTAATTGTGCAAATATATGTGGATGATATTATTTTTGGTGCTACTAATGAGTGTTTATGCAAGAATTTTTCAACTATTAAGCAAAATGAATTTGAGATGAGTATGATAAGAAAGTTGAATTTCTTTTTTGGGCTCCAAGTGGTTCAAATTCAAAAGGGTACATTCATCAATCAACCTAAGTATACAAAGGAACTTCTCAAAAGATTTGGAATGGAAGATTTAAAGCAAGTTGGAATGCCTATGTGTACATCTACCAAATTTGACAAAGATGAAGAAAGTATGAAGATTAATGAGAAGAAATATAGAGGTATGATTGGTAGTCTATTTTATTTAACCACAAGTAAACTCGATGTTATGTTTACTATTTGCTTGTGTGCTCGTTTCCAATTTTGCTCTAAAGAATCTCACTTAATGACTGTTAAAAGAACCTTTAGATATTTAAAGGGAACTTTAAATTATGATCTTTGGTATCCAAAATGTCATGAATTTGTCTTTGTGATTTTTCAGATGCTGATTTTGGTGGGTGTAGGATAGATAGAAAAAGTACTAGAGGTACATGTCATTTTCTTGATAATTATTTGGTATCATGGTTTAGCAAGAAACAAAATGCTATCTTTTTGTCTACGACGGAAACGGAATATGTAGCCGCCGATGCATGTTGTGCTCAATTGTTATGGATGAAAAATATCTTGAATGACTTTGGACTAATATATAACTGTGTGTCTATGTATTGTGATAACACTAGTGCCATAAATTTAACAAAGAATCCCATTCAATATTTTAGGACAAAGCACATAGACATAAAGCATTATTTCATTCGTGATCTTGTCCAAAATGGTGAAATTTGTGTAAACTATGTATGTTCAAAAAACCAAATTACTGACATTCTTACAAAAGTCTTACCTTTGGATCAGTTTGCATTTCTGAGGACAAAATTGGGCGTTTTGGAAGAGCCTTTCTAAAAGTTTTTCTGGTCAAGCTTTATCGGACCTCCGATAGTAGACTGACGGATGTCCGACAGTGTTCTAAGTTATTTTTCTACAAAGTTTTACATCGGACGGTTGTGTTGGACGATTCTCTTCGTTCGGCAGTCCGATACTCAACAATAGGGTGTTATAAAGAAACTTTTCTCTTCATTTGACTCAGAACTAACCGTGTCTGGGACGCACCCTTTCTCTTCACTCCTATTGCAAAAATTCAAATTCATGTCCCTTCAAGACAAACGTTTTAAAATTGATTCTACAAACCGTCTCACTGCCTCTTTGCAAACTGATTTGCATCAAAATCCTTTTCCAACTGTCAAGAATTCACCTGATCCCAAATTTCATCAGAAACCCTAACTTCAAAAATTCACCAACTTTTGGCAGATTCGAGCATTCATTTTAACCTAGATAGCAAATTTAGTCTATCTCATCCACATTCTCATCACATTCTACAAGAAAATTATCCTACATTTCACCATGATACGATTGAGAGGTGGTTCTTCTGGCACCGGACGCACAACTAGACTCAGAGACGAAGAAATTGTGGTGCCGTCCGCTAGAAAATCGACTCGTGGGTCTGAGAAAAACAGTGGGAAAAGAAAACGTACTGATCAAACTGTGGAACAGCCCACCACATTGCCCAAGTTCATCGATGATGATGCCAGAGACAAGTTTGAATGGATTTCACAGAAAGGTTTCATCACTCAAAGAACCATCATTCCCTCTGAATTCCTTAAGCTTGATTTAGACTATGTTCTTAAGCTTATCGAATTCCAAAAATGGTCTCATATTCTGTCTCTACCTAACACATATTACCCTGAAATGCTATACCAGTTCTTTGCTAATCTTAGAAAGGGTAGTTCTTATACTAAAATTGTCTCACGTGTTAATGGCATTAACATTCTTTTTACTCCTGATGTTGTCAATCTAGTCCTGAAAACCAAAATTGAAGATGGCTATCGTAGTAAAATTGTAAAATTTTTCTCATATGAGGAATTTCCAACTACTTATCACCATTTTCATGTTGAAAAACTGATGGCCTACTTTCACGCTCACTTTAATATATCTATTGAGGCCAAATTGGAGGATCTTAGTCCTCAAAATCTAATTATTTTTATAATTATTTCAAATCTGCTGGTTCCTACTGATGGTCATAGGACTGATGCCAACAAAATGAAACTTTATCTATTTTATTGTTTTGTTGAAAAAATTAGAATTGACTTTGGTTTTATCATGTGCAAATTTCTGCTAAAACTGAGCACTAACAGCCCTAGGAAACTCTCCCATGAAAAATTTTTAACTCCAATCTTTGCTCATTTCAAAATTCCTTTCACTTGAGTATCTCCAAAAGAAAGTTCATCCTCTGTTTTCACCAAAGCATATTTTGAGAGAAAAAGTATCAGATTTTTTGATGGTCACTGGTGTTATAAGGAATCTGTTTTGGAGTCTAGAACCAAAGTCGTCATGAAACTTCAGTCACTCCTAGACCTTCCAAATAGTCTCGTGTCATTTCACCCTTTCCTTTCATCCTCGAAGATCCTCTACTCAACCCATTTCATCCAATCATGAAGTCATTTGCCTACATGAGGAATTCAAATAACATGTCCTTCTCCTCGAAGATGGTCTAATGATGACCATGACACCCGAACAACAAGCTACATTCCTGGATAAAAGAAATCTGCTTATGCCTCCTGTCCACAAAAGAAAGAACATATATATCAAAAGGAACCACGCACTGAGTCCACTCCTGTCCCACAAGAGAAAGAACATACACATCAACAGGAGACTGAATCCACTCCTCCCACTGCTGAAGTCAATGCCTCGAGCTCTCAACCTACTCCTCATGATCCCCCAATCTCAGACAAAGGCAAGACTCCAGCTACTGAGGATAGTGGTTTGATAAGTCAACTTTGGAAAAGAAAGTAAACAATATATTTGTTGATCTCGATCCCTGTCTTTTGATGTTTACAAAACAATTGGATGATACTAATATCTTTTCAATAAGAAATCTTTCCAGCTATGAAGCACTTGATTCAAAGAATAAGAGCAATCGAAAGAGATAAAGGAAGATGAAAGCTGTCGGACGCTCGCAAAGACAATACCGGACGTACGATAAACAATGCAGATCATATCGGACGCAAAACATTTTCACCCGACGTCTGAAAGAGTTGAAATAATCTTTCAAACTCTCTGCCTGCTTTCGAAAGCACGAAAAACTCCATCACCAGACGTCAGAAAGAATTAAGATATTCCTTCAAAGTCTCTATCTGCTTTTGGACGCAAGCATCAGAAGTACCGGACGTCCAAAAAAATTGAAAAAGATTTTTCAAACTCTCTGCCCGTTTTCGGACTCAAGCATCGGAAGTACCGAACGTCCGATATTTCCAACGACTAGTTGACTCTTCAACTATCTTTTATCTGTTGGAAGTATTAATAAAGCACTTTTTGGTCTCATATAAATAGTGCATAATCAGAAATTTAAAAAAAACTTTTGCACACTGAGAATATAAGAAATCAAGAATAGTTTTAGTAAAAAAATACTCTCCAAGAAACATTTGTACTCTTTGTGGTGTAAGATTCGTATAAATTTTTCATTTGTGAGAAAATACTTCAATAGTGTAGTTTTGTGAGGGTTATCTTGAGTGATTGTAAAATTTTCTAGATTGACCGAGTGTAACTTGGGGTAAGGAGGAAGTGAGCCTTCTTTTGTACACAAGATTGGTTGTATTTCATCAATTTGAAGAAACTTGTCCAGTGAATTGGTTTCAAACTCAAGAGGAGTTTGGTACTCAATTGGTTTGCAACTCTTCCCTATTTACTTATCATTTTGTGAATCTCAATTGCTTATCTTTTCTTCTCTCAAGTGATATTACTTCTTTATTGATTAATTCATTGTGTGATCATTTAGAAAAGAAAGTAAATTTCATATTGAGCAAAAAGTGCCTTTAACTTGATTAGATTTTTAATCAACCTAATTCACCCCCTTGTTAGGTTGTCTTTGAGACTAACAATATTTTGACTTTATCCTTTTCTCTTCCTAATAAAAATTGTATTTTCCAAAATGTTTCTTTCTTCAAAATTTGCTTTTTTGTTCTTCATGTTAATTTTTCTTACTCCATTTCTCTTTATATTTTTTGTATTTTGACTGATAGTTCATTTCTCTCTTACATTTACCTTTTTCCCTCTCATAAATGCTCTTCAATCGAGCCTTGTTTTGTATTTTTTTTCTAAATATCCTAAACTGGGCTTTATTGGTCATCTCAAAACATCCATTAACAAAGTTAATAAACTATTACTAATAAGGAATAATTGTTGTTTGGTCAAACCACCAGGTTTGTTTGGTAATATAGACAAATCTCAAGGGAGATAAATGTAATTAATCCTTGTTTTTCAGTTTCATTCATTTGTTATGTTTATAATGGGTTTATCCCTTTACAGTTTTAATGCTTCATCGTTAATGGAATTACATGATTTTGTGAAAAAAAATCAAATAGAAATCACTCTACTAAAAAAAAGTAAAAGAAATGAACTGTATGGGGTGGGTGGTGTGGGGTGAGAGAGTGTAATTGAGACATCCTCAGTTCAACCCCTCCTACATACACTTAAAAAATAAAAAGTATTCAATAACAATAATATAATTCACTATAGTTTATAGATATCTACTACCGAAATACAAAATGAATTTCATAAAATTATATAAATATATTTTTTATGTGGTGTACATGCATTGAAAGTGCTTCAATCACTGACTGTTATTTGTATCGATTAAAAAGACTATTATGCATACAAATATATCAACTTATAATCATAATGATTATTGCATAACTTAAGAGGAGAAAAGGTCTAGCACATATTAGGTCCAATGTTTGTATTGGTACATGCCAATTTTAGTAGTGAAACTGTTCAACTTAGAACGAAAATCAATTTAGTATTGATGAAGTTGAAATTGAAATTGGTTCATACTTTTAGAACCTAAAATATTGGAGTTATTAATTTTGGATCTACCTTACCCTTATGCAAACGTCCTGGTTTTTTCCATTTTTATGTTAAATTCACCTTGCCCCTAAAGAATACTAGAGTCATTCTTTTCATACTTCATATTTCGGCATTGTTTACATATTCATTTTTCCGTCACATAATGATATCTTTATTGAATTCCAATATCCGCTACATGTTTCTAGCAGAATGATCATTTTATATTTTTTGGTATAATTGTAAGACAAATATTCAAACATATTGTCAATAAATAAAACTTAAGTTATTAGACAAAGTACAAGATACAGGCCCAGTTGCAAAGCATAAGATGTCATTGTAGCTGCAAGTTAGGAGTGTAAATATCTACACTTGCAATAAAATTCAAATAGTGTTTAGAGGTGGGAAAATAAGAAGAAAGGAAATGAAATAAGTCATTTCCTCACAAAAGACCGAGTGTTCACTATCGATGTGAGGGTTGTGTTGGTAGGTGATCTATAAGAATCCCTATAAGCAACTTATAGTTCTAGCCTTGAAAGCATGTTTTGACCTGTGGTGATGACCAAAACTGAACCAATCCAAACTTTTTCCTACTAAAAGAAAAAAAAAAGGCAATGAAATAGAAATAGAAAAGACAAGTCCCAATGGCGCAAATAGACAGATTTACTAAATTGTAATTGCATCCATGTTTAACCCTCCAGGTCTTCTCATTGGTTATACTTCACCAAGTACCAAGTAGGTAAGCTAGTATTCCTCAATAACCCAATCTTTCCAAAGTAATATACCAGATATTTAGGAACTCCAAATTTCCTCCCTTTTCTGTCAAATCAAATTGATAGAGTAAAATGGTTGATGCATAAAAAGAAGGAAAAATTGCAGAAACCTCCTCTGATATTTCTAACACTAGCACTCACCTCCTCTATGATTTAAGAAATAACACTGATCACCCTTAAAATTAAGGATTCTATTGCATATTCAGTCGAGGCTAGAAAAAGTGCCATTAAAAACTTCTTTTAAGGAGTGAAATAAGAAATTTGCATCAGATTTGCCCTTCGTGCTGCTTGCCAAGTAGTATCAGCAAAGGAAGGACAAAACACCACAAAACTATTAAGAATTAATAAACTTCAAGAGGTGTAAGTGCAAACCATTTTAGTTCACCAACAACACTTGAAGCATCAGTTGAAAGTAACGGCTATTTAAATAGCTATATATGCAGGTTCTTGCAACAACTTATAAAGGAAAACTTGACACATAAAACTCTTCTACATGCAATGACCAATACAACATGTTTATACAAGCAAAGTCAAGATAAAAAAACTTATTCCTACGCATAGAGCAGCAAGTTTTAAAGTGATGATATATCATCCATTCATATGCCATTGATCATCAATAACATTTTCAAAGATGGTACATCATCTATTCACTAAAGTCAGATTTGGCATTTTATCATACAACAACTAACATGAAAATTTTGTGTGTTAAAGTAACAACATCAAGGATTATTTACCTGTGCAGCTATGATTCTTGCAAATTTTATCAACAAGATGCTTAAATTTTGCTTGCGTTCTACCACCTATTGTGTTTCTTCTCTTATGGATGCTTTGGCTCTCATCAACTAAGCAAAACCAACAACTTCTTCCCTTATGTATCCTTCCCTCGATGGTTCCTTTTTCTCCACCACTATTTATGGAGGTAGTAGACTATAGCCTTGTCATCTCAAGTGCTGTCAGTCTGAAATTGGCACCAATTCATGGTGCGATCTTTTTCGTCAATTGGCCTCATTGCTTAACTATGCATATAATGGTTAAAAATGCTAGAATTCATAGGTAGTTTAATTAGTTACTCAATTAGTTTAATTAGTAATTAATTAGTTTCTCAATTTGTTCACAAGGAACATTTTTTCTTCTGTAAAATCCGTTCATTAGGTTTCTCCGAATAATTAGGGTATAAAGGTAAATTTACACAATCTTTTGTCAGCAATAGGTTCCAATTTCCTTCTAGGGGAAGTTAGTACTATTTCTTAAATCACATGAGAGGTAAGTGCTAGTGTCAGAAATTTTAGAGGAGGTTTCTGCAATTATCCCCAAAAAGAAAGTACTAATACTATTTTTTAGCTCAAAATTGGGGTATTAGCTCATAAGTAGGACATTAACCATAACTATGAGATTTCTAATTTGATTCTTAAATATTTCCACCTTTTAATCTTTATGTAACTTAGGTCTTATTTGATAACTCAGTTCAATATTTAAATTTAATGGATTCAAATTTTAATATTTTCATATGCGTTTGGTAACTAAAAATAGAACATCTAAATTAATTAAGTGACACAGAATTTTTTAACCCAAGCTTACTCCCAATAATAAGTAGTAAATTATTCACTTATCACTTAATGTGATACATACTCAGATATATCAAATTTAATACTTAATAATTTAATGAATTCAGACTTCAAATTTTAATTTCAAACTTAAATTTTATTAGAATCTTCTTTAAGATATTTATTGCTAGAAGATATAGCCAAGTGGAACTGTCACATTAATACTTGATTTATAAGGAAAACAATTAATGATCGCATTATCTAGAAAACCTATCATTAATACTAGAAACTCTTTGGACTATGCCAATGCCCAATGTGTTGGGTTAAATGTGGGGGAGAGGTGTTTGGTTTTCATGTGTAGATGCATTGAGAAGCATATGTAAATTTTTAACTTATATGAAAAGTAAACCTCTCATTTGGAACCTAAAGAAATACTGCACATGTCATTGATTTTTAGAGAAACTTATATAATATATGAGTATTAGAATGCACTACTCTATCAAAAGATATTGCAGCAGTAGCCTCTAATACTGCATTTTCAGCTTGACAAAGTCATGAAACTAGGTTTTACAGCTTTATGGTTCTGGCAATAGTAGCCATTAGCTCGTGAGGGAGGTCCTAGTAAGTTTAAGTATTAGTATGCATTGCTCTATCAAAAAATATTGGAGTAATGGATTCTAAAACTACAATTTAGCCATGATAGACCTGCACACTTCTCTAGCACTATCAAAGGTTTTAATAAGAGCTGCAAAAAGGTCAATTTCCTTCTTCTTGCTATTTTGGTTTCTTTGCTGGGCTGGCAGTAGTTTTGTCAATTGAAGTGGCATTTGGTGAAGCTGAGGTAGTAGTGTCTTCAAGTGTTCTGTGGCTCTCTGTTGCAGCAGTTGGTACAGCTATTTGGTGACCCTCTCCTTGAGTGAATGTCAGGGCTTTTTTTTTAAGTTGTTGATTCAGTTATAAAGCTTCTTTTAGTAGCAGTGGATTCGGCTATTTCCTGAAAGAGCAACTTGGCTGTTGGTGTGAACATTTGTTCTTCTGCAACCTATTTTTGCTTGGTGTTTGATGGTGTTGCAGTTTCTAAAGCTTGGAGAGTTATTGGTGGATCTAGTAGAGCCAGTTGTATGTTGGGGACTTGAGCTGTTGGGTAGGCTTTGATGATTGCATTTCTTCTTTGAAGTTGTTCTTGAAAAGTTGTCTCATATGTTTTGACGAAACAGATCAGCTTGTACTTTTTTATGATGGTAGAAAGTTCTTGGTTCATTGATGTGAGTGTTTATATATTAATATTTTTGTATATAAATGTTGAAGGAAAACTTGAAAGTTAAGTGTGCTGCTATACATGTGTCTCTACATCCTTAAGCTCTGCAGTAGTCAATTGTATCAGTCTTTTAGCTTCTTTTCCAGATATTAAGCATTGAATGCCTACAGTTGAGTCAGTCAGTGTTATTCCAATGCGACACCTTAGGTGAAATGTGTGAAAGTTTTAGTTTATTGTAGAATGTAGAGTGTGAAAGAGTTATTTTTAAACAGGTAAAATAGGAAACGATACCTTAGTTCCACTTCAGCTTCTTGTCTGCATGATGAACATTTTATGATCCAATCTGTGTCTATTTCAACAGTCTTCAAGCAATTTGAGCATGCAGTGTACCAAAAGCGAGTTTGGCAAAATAATAATTGCACTGTACCGCCTATCCATGGTGTTTTTTGCTGCAAATGAAGTGAAACTCTAGAGTATTACTATTTCATTTTATGCAAAGTTGAAGTGTAAAATGATAATGCTTATTGGTTAGAAAAAAACTATAGTGTTCTTACTATTCCGAATGAGATCAATGTATCATGAATGGTCTTGATGTCCTCTTGGTTTGGGGGTGGGAGTAGCGATTCTGGATCCTTATATTCTTTTACTTCCAATAGAGTCTTAACTTCATTTTTATGGATGCTATACCATTCACGAAGTAGCAATTCATCATGGACTAGTGGATTGATGAGAATGCATGACAGTCCTATTGTTGTTAATGACAGACCTGTTTAAACAGAGAATTAAGACTTTTATGTGTGAGAAATATGAGTGATATGGAATGAATGTATAATGAATTTTTAGAGTAAGGGACTTACTGTTGAAAGTAGAGACTTTCACTCTCATAGCAAAGATCATAGGAACAGTCACAATGGTGTTCGCAAGGATGTTGCCTTGATACTCTTGGAACTCATTCTATAGAGTGAGAAGCATCAATTTTTTCCTTTGAACAGAAAGGACTCAATAAAAAAGATGATGTTAAATCATAATTTATATGTTAAGTAATAGAGGGAAATGAGATTTCTTACTCTTCATTTACAATCACAAAATCTCTTGTGACTGAATTTGGAGTTGTTTCTTTTTGAGGAAAGGCATATATGACCAATGCCTTGACACCTATAGTTTGAAGTAGCTAGTGTGAGGTGAAAGTATCTAGGAATGTAACACTAGATAAAATTGTGAAGAGGTATGTTTTTTATATAACACTTACTTATCAGAGTAATGTTAGATTTTGCATGTTTATGTGCATCAGAAAAATTGTCAAAGGTGAAAGGACATGGAAGCATTGGAGGAATTGGTTCGAGATAGCGCTCAATCAAAGTTGAGTAATGAAGGACCCCAAGAGCAGAGATATTTGCTGACTCTGTATGTAGGAACAACATTGATAATAGTTGCACCAGAGATGTAGTATCACAGGTATGGAACCAACAGATTTCTGAATAGTCAGATGCAATTTTCATAAGCTACAGCAAAGACTTTAGTTCCCTGTTTTTAGTGTTCCTAATTGAGTTAGTATACTATAAGGTAATATTATTGTGTATCTTCTATAAGGTAATATTATTAAATGTGTTCAGTATTCTTGTAAATCAAAAAAGGCAGCAAGAGGAAGCAATTTGTACAAATGTTCTGCTACATAGTGAGAGTACCATAGGAAAGTCTAGTTTATAAGAATAGCATTGCATATTGAACTTTGAATGCTAAATTTCTATGTTTTCTGGAATCTCAGGTTCCAAGGGAAAAGGGAAAGCTATTGTTTATATTTTATTTTCGTATTACTGCTATTGAGACTAAATTTTCACAAGGTGTAGAACATTGATTTGGATCCATTTGCATTTGTTTGAAGACATACTAATTTTTAGAAGTTACAAATATAAATTTATTAAGTCTTTATTAATATAGGTGGCCCTTAATGGTTAGCGCTGATTGTATATTTATGTATTCATCTAGAATTTCTTGTGTGAATTAATTAGCCACATAAAAGTGAACTTGCAAAGAAACTGGAATTCAGATCTATCATATCTAACCTATTTTTACTAAGTAATACTATGCAGGCAGATCTGAGAATATATAGAAAATTCAAATTTTGAAGTGCAACAATTTCTAAAGGATAGGGTATGAGTGAATTAAAAATCAAACGTTATTTTCTAGTAAAGTGTCAATATACCTATGCAATCACTTTTTTTCTCGGATAATTTAGGAGAAAAAACATTTAAGGAGTTGATGTAAGAATGGAATTAATCTATAGTTGTTTATATTGGGTGATGAATGTACATAGTAGTTAGTGAAATATCTGAGCATCAATGAGCACGAATCATTGGATCCTTCTAGGTGGTGCTTTCCTGTGATTCCTCTCAACTACTTGAATAGGAACTGTCCATTTGTCTGATTCTTTGTCGATGTCCAGAATAGCCGAGATATGTCTAGGCATTTTCAATTGCATTATGATAAAGTATAGTGAGAATTCTATTACTTTGAATGGAAAACAATAATTATAACATGTAAAGGGCTGCATACATAGGAAAACACTATAAAAATAGTAAGAAGCATGAGTCATGAATGCACTTATTTGTAGCGGTTCTATATGTTGAAATACTTCTTTATACACTATGTTTTTTTGTTTTGTCCATCTAATGAGGGAAAAAATAGGCTGGTTTTATTAGTATTCTAACTGTTGAGGCTGTTTTTACTCTTCAAAGAGCAACACATGATTAATCATAGGAAAACACAGGTTCTTTCAAGTATATACCCACAAAGTCTAAGGTTTGTCCTTGTGCTTTGTTAATAGTCATTACAAAGCACAAGCGAACTGGAAATTGGCTCATTTTGTATGGGACTGGATATTGGACCTCGGCTAGTGGTTGCATTGGAATTCTATGAATAAAGACATCTTTTTCAAAGAATTCACCAAATGATATGGTAGTATGAATGATGTTTTTATTGAGGGATTTGACTGTAAGCCTTGTGCCATTGCATAATCCCTCAGTTGGATCAAGATTTCTCAAGAGCATTATTGGTGCGTTTAGTTTCAAAACTAAATGAGAATCTACATTGACTCCCAGTGATTCGGCTTAGTGATTCTCATTTAATGTCTCGACATAACTCAAGTATTCGACTACTTATTCTGGATATCTATCTATAAGAGTATCATTTATCTCATCAACAAATAGATTTTTTGAAGTTAGTGTTGCTCTATTTAAGAAAGAATGTGAGATTTGCAATCCATTGGTGATTTTAGGATACACCATTTGGATCAATTTTTGAAGTGCATCAGATTCATTAGTGTGAGAAACTAAGATAGAAGGTGGGATTTTCACTAAATCATTAGTTTCTGTGTTAATCGTCCTATCTCTAGTCTTTAATAAGAATTCCATAAATGTGGGGTCTAATCTTACTCTCATATTTTTGCTTAAGTTTAGTTTCTTGAGTTTGTCCCATATTGGGGATTTGATTAGACAAGCACTTATCATTGGAATTTTCGCTCCCTTTCAAAGTACTGGAAGTGTCTGTCTAAAATCTCCTCCAATGAAAACAATTTTCCCCCAAATATCTCAGTTGAATCCATGAGGTCTTTTAACAAGTCATCTAATGCTTCAATTACTATTTTTTTTTTGGACATTGGTGTTTCATCCCCAGTTATTAACTTTGCTTCTCTAATCATTGTTGCTAGAGAAGTTTGTTTGCTAATTCTACATGTTGTACTCTCAGAAATATCAATTGGGATCTTAAATTGGGAATGCGCAGTCCTACCACCAGGTAAAATACAAGCTGCAATTCTTGAATTGGCAGTTGCGAGTGCAAGAAAGCCTTTGCCCCTTACGTCTGCCAATAAAGTCATATAGAGAAATGTTTTCCCTGTTCCTCCAAGACCATATATGAAGAAAACACCGTTTTATCCTGAATAAATTCTCTCAGTAATAACTTTGAATGCTTGTTTTTGTTTTTCATTAAGCATGTCAATTCCACTCAAATCATGAGGTTAACAAGAATGTTTTTTTCTACTCGCAATTCTCTAGTTTGGTCCTTTACATTGTTATGTAACAAATCAGGTGGGACTAAGTTGTAAGAACGTATGCTCTTTTCTATTGTTTGTAGAAAATCATCTATTTGTTGTAGAGCTTTATGTCCAATTTCTTTAAATGTTAATGTTGAGCATCTGATAAGATTCTCTAAGATTGACACTTTGAATTTTTTCCATAGTTGTTTTAGATTATTTGGGCAAGAGTAAACCAAGAGTGTAGCGAAAAACCTTCTCATTTCATAAGGCATCTTAAAATGTGAGGCTTCTTGCAAACAAATTTCTTGACTATTATCATCTTGCAATAAACCTCGAATTAATGTTGCTTCCCTAAAAGTATCTACTGTAACACCATTGTAAGTTCGTAAGTCTTTGAATGAAGTGGGACGTCGAACTTTTGAGAGGAGGAATCTAAAGTAGTATCTCTCACCTTCTGTTGGATGTGCAGTCATTATCCGTCCAACATAGTCTCCTCTTTCTCTGAATTTTCAATAATTTTGGCTTGGTTTCCAAACAAAGTAGTCTAAAAATTCTGAGTATGTACAATTTAATCTCTATGCATCCTCATTTGTCTTATTCATATGAAAAAATTCTGTTAACATCGTTTTCTTAAAATGAGGATTTTCTGTGACATTTTGAAGATTAGCTCGCTTCTTGAAAACTACCGGTTGATAGTTTTCAAGATGCAGCTGTAAATGGATAATTGGAGGTTTTGATTTCACTTGTGAAAAATCTGAATATTCTTCATACAGCTTCAGGTGGAGAAATCCATCTTGCTGATACATATTGTTCGATTTCATCCACCGCATCATCAAAAGTAGACATTGAAAGACAAACACTTGTCTTATCATGACCTTTACATTTATATTTGTATATATATTTGACTGTTTTGATTGTTGAACATATTTCAACATTCATATGGCGGTCAAATTTGGCCAATAGATATGGGTTATATGGGACAACCTATCTATTGTCTGAAACAGCACCTCTAATTGGTACTTGCACACTGTTGTTTGTTCTTTTATTTTAAGAATATGCATCTATTGTTTGAATGGTCTCTTCACAAAAATCTTTTGGATAATTATTTTGACAGACACCATTCTTTATCATGTAAGCATTTGATGGATTGGCAGGTCCACAAGGGCCATGGAGCATGTGTTTGACTACCATCTCATATAGCTGAGAATAAGTTTTTTTACATGGAATTTGTGCATACACAACTCTATCCTATTCTTTTGGACTATACAATTTGCATTTAGACTTTAATATTAATAAAAAAAAATGAGCATGTGGCATTCCTCGTTTTTGGTATTCAATTACATAGGTATAGGCAGCCACCTCACCAAAAACATATTTTTTGAGTAATTCGTCTTTTAAAACTTCTAGTTTTGAGTGGAATACTCTAGCAAGCAAATCTGGTCTATTCTGTGCTTTTTTTCCATGAATTAGATGTTCTTTTATATTTGGCCAATTAGAATTACATGTCATAGTCAGAAGGATATCTGGCTTTCCAAATTTTTGGACCAAAGTCATTGCGTTCATATATTTGCATCTCATATTCCTTAGTCCTCCAATGAAGGAGGGTGGTAATAGGATTCGCTGACTGACTTTTGATACTTGTGTCTCACCTGTAGTCACACCATCAATGATTCCTTGTAAAAATTCCTTTCGTATTTCCTCTTGTTGATTCCTAAAGAAGTCAACTCTTTGACTTTCTAATTTGACATATTGATCTACTACGTATTGTTGTAGTAGCCTTGCAAAGGGAAGGAGGAATGATTCATCGTTATCCCTTATTTGGAGCTTGTAAGCATAATACTCTCATAGGGAAACAAAATCTGGATCTTCCTGAAGGCTACTCATTACTATGTGAAATGAGAAGAAAATTTTTTATTAGTTGATATTTTTGTAATATTTTACATCAAAGAGTGTTGATTAATAAACTTGTATTTTACTTACCAGCCTCTTCATTCTTAAGAAATTTGTCTATGTTAGAGACATTTATTGGACAAATAGATTTAGTCGCAAGTTTTTTTTTGCTCAGTCTCTTAGTTTGTGCTTTTATTCCTTTTTTGGGAATGCCATGGTGCCATTCTAGATCACCAAAAAGAAACATTAGTGGGTATTGAAGTGGATCATAACATCCATAATAATATTAAATATTTTTTGAGGTTCCACTATAAGTATGCACTCTAATGTCTCGTTTTCCTGTCTGATCATTATCTTCACCTTCAATCCACAAAGCTGCTACTTGTGAGCTTGTAGGTTTATTATAAACTCTTTGGTCTAGACTAGGAATGGTCTTTAAGACAATATGATAATTATCAAGATTAGGCACGCCACTTAGAGTTCTAAAAAATTTAGCGTATGGATTGTTTTCCAATACGCACATGAGTTTCATAACTAAAGTTTTTGATAATCTCGGCCAAGATGCTATTCGATTGACTAACTCAATTTCAAGATCATGGAAATATAATTGAAGGTTTTCACTATGATCATTGGCTGAATTTAAGTCATTTAAAAAATGATAAACTTGCCCTTGAATTCTAAATGTATAGATTCCTTTAATTCTTCTGCAGAGTTTCTTATCATATTTAACACCAAAAGAGGTGAAGCCAAAATGGTTTGTAAGGTCTAATCATAGCTCTAAATGTTTTTGTTTCTTCCGAGGATGAAGTCAGGAGCTTTTTCAGCATATCAGGGAATTTATTCTGAGAGAGAACTACTTCACCGTTGGAACAACAGAAATTCATTGTTTCAGAATAGAATTTCTATGCTCCGCAATACTGACACTGCGGCTCCAATGGTAACTTATCAGGGTAATCAGGTATCAAGCTTGGCAAATCTCTTCCAGTTGGATGTGTCTTACCTATCATGTGATTTGCATTCATTGATTAGTATTACTTAAATCTTGCAAATTCCTGTATACTAAAAATTTAAAAGAAGTGCGTACAAAGCTGAATGGTTATTATTGAAGGATTGTTTCCATGTTTGAATCCATGATTTTTGTGGAGAATTATTGATAGTCTTTATTTCATATTGACAGTATTAAAAATGGTTTGAAAATTTTTATGAATTTAGAATGATAATCTGAAAAGTTTTTAGAAAAGATAGTCTAAAAATTAGATAAGAGTGATACAAATTTAAAAAAGACGATTCAAAAATTTTTGGAAAATACTCATAATGTTTTATGGTTAAGAAAATAATTATAGTGAACTGAAAGAGAAAACTAAGTTCTAATGAAAAATCAATGAAGAAAAAGCACGTATATATATTTTGATTACAAATAGGCGTTGAAAATAAACAGAATGTTGTAGTAGCAAGATAGTACTTTTGCAAATGTTGGGATGTTTAGAATATCTGAAGCTAAAATAAATAGGAGAAAAAAATTAATATGTTAGTACCAGTATATTGGAGATTTTTTTTAAACCTTTTTTTTGTATAAACAGATTTATAGAAGAAAGTGAAAATAAACATATCTTAGATAGAGAATTGATTACCTTTTTGTATTAGTGATTGTACAATAGATTGCAATGCAAAGTTGGTAGCAGCTATGCAATTCTCAACCCTTTTTAATTTGATAGCTGGTACATGTTGGATTTTAGCGCAAACATGTTTACGTAATTTCTTAGATTTCCAATTTATGTATGCTTGTCTTCTATAATTCTTTCTCTCCAAGCATTTTTCTTGAACATAATATGGAGGAGGATAAGAAGGAATAGCAGAAAAAGGTAGTAAGGAGGAAGGTGACTGATAAGTGGAAACGTTTTCTGTTTCACTTATATCATGAAGTTGAGTGACTGTGAGATTATAGTTTTCATTGAACTTGTTTTCACAAGAAGATGTTCTATTTGAGGTTGATCTAAGATCAACATCGTTAGGTTGAGGATAGCTCCGGATATGAGAAGTATGGATTTCAGGGACATATGTAAAATTGATAGAAGGCAAACCCTAAGAGTGAGTACAAACCTCATCAATATTAAAGGTTAATAGAAGCTGGCCATGATTTGATTGATCTAAGGTCCTCAGATAAGAACCATCTGATCCACGCATAGATGGGAGAGGATAAATTCTTAGAAACAGGCACAACTCCACTACTATAATTTTCTTGATCCTTCCTAATCATGTTACTATTTGGGTCTGTCATAGAGTGGAGGGTGAGACGAATTAGGTGAGCGTTATTTCCTAAGGTCTGAATATCTGCATACGCAGCATTAGAATGCATATGCATTGCATTAGCAGGAAGAGCTTGAGAAAATGGCAGATTTCTTGATAGCTCTTCACATTGTTCTATTGTATGAGAGCTATTTGGGTTCCTTTTTAATGAAGCCTCAACATTGTAACATTCATCAAACCACTCATCTACTAATCTAAATCTTTTACTTGCATGCCTTTTTCTTTTCATCTTAATGAAAGTAGCAGTAATCAAATGTGAGTAATTATAGCTAATGAAGAGAGCAAAGCTAAGGTATATATATATATATATATATAATCCAAATGCTAGATACAAGCAGCTGAGCAAGAGGTACAAAAGTGAGACTAATTGTTTGAAATTATCGTATTCAACGAATCAAAATGATTAAATAGTAAAAGGCAAAATGTGAAAACGAAAAGTGGTATAAGCATACATTCAGTTATGATATTCTCCAGGGTGTAGTCAAGCAGAGCAAAATTTAAGCACGAAAATTGCAGGTTGTAGCGAAGGAGCAGAAGAAATTACCTTGAATTAAAGCAATTCCTTAATATGAATATGTTAACCCCAAACAAAAGCCTCTTTAGCACCAACTCTTTTAAATCGTAACTAAACCCCTAAACAAAGTTGGTAACCAAAATAAAATGCAGAAGAAAACTATCAATCAATGTAAAACTATACAAATTATCCAATATGTTTAAACTATACTCACACGGGAAAAATGAGAAAAAGAGAAAGGTGTAATTAGCCAAACTTTAAATGAATGTCAATCTGCCAAGGACAAAAGTAGTTAAAATATTAAGAAATATCAGAATGGACATATCAATAGTTTCATCCACAAACTTCCATGGCAAAATTCAACCAACTGGAAACACTAAATGAAGACACCAAATATAAAAGCAACAGCATGTATTAAAACTATAATAGTAGACCTAGATTCAATTTAGTACCAGACTATCACAAAAACTTTCCCTCAACAAAGATGTGAACTTTATGCAATCAACTTGTCATAACATGTAACAAGAACCCAGTAGACTTTGACGGTTAAATACCAGAACATAGAACCTATGAACTTAATACTCATAAGGGAACTCACTGTTGCAGAACTTAAAAGGAAAAAAAAATTCAGTTGATAAGTGATAAGTGAAACCAAACGAACTTACAACTAAAAAACTATGAATAACACATAAAACACAACAAAACTTGAGCACAAAAATTGCAGTGTTTACTGAAGGACTGAAGAGAGTGACCTAAAATTGAAGCAATTGCTTATTGGCAATCTGTGAATGCTAAATTAGAAGTTCTTCTGCACCAATTCTTTCAAAGTGCAATTAAACCCCTGAAGAAATTTGGCAATCAAAATAAAAAGTATACAAAGAAAAGGAGTAGTTGTCTTTAGCAAGAAAGGTTGCAAAGGAAAAGGTGGAAGAACCGTGAAGTTTTTTGTGAGCAGTATTTGTGTTCCTAATGTATAAAGATACAAACTTTCTTTCACTCTTGATGATTTACCAACTGGTCAACGATAAGGAAAACGAAAGGACAAACCTATATCCCTAACAATGATATTAGCCATCATGAACACAATAGATAAAGATGCAAAATTGATGAGTTGTTAGAGATTTTTCTTTCACTCTTGATAATTTCCCAACTGGGGAATGAAAAGGAATACAAAAGGACAAACCTATATCCCTAGCAAATAGTATTAGCCATCATGAATACAATAGGATAAGATAGAAATTATACTTCAAACTTGACTCTTTGTGCAACAATCCCACGGTTAGGATATGATAAAAAGTACAGAAGTAAAAAATCGGATGGGCAGCCATAATTTAGGGAAGAAAATCGTCAAATTGTTGACCAATTGTTGGAGAAGTTCAACTGGTACTTTTCTTCATCTGAACCAGAAAGAAAAGGAACGAGAAACAAAGGAACGGGAAACAGAAAAAATTGATAGAAATTATACTTCAAACTTGACTCTTTGTGCAACAATCTCACGGTTGGGATATGATAAAAAGTATAGAAGTAAAAAATTGGATGGGCAGCCATAATTTAGGAAAGAAAATCATCATATTGTTGACCAAGTGCTGGAGGAGTTCAACTGGTACTTTTCCTCGTCTAAACCAGAAAGAAAAGGAACGGGAAACAAACACAATAGGATAGAAATTATACTTCAAACTTGACTCTTTGTGCAACAATTCCACGATTGGAATGTGATAAAAAGTACAGAAATAAAAAATCAGATGGGCATCTATAATTTAGGGAAAAAAATCATCAAATTGTTGACCAAGTGCTGGAGAAGTTCAACTGGTACTTTTCTTGGTCTGAACCAGAAAGAAAAGGAAGGGCAAACAAAGGAACGGGAACCAAAGAGAGAGAGGAAGAGGAAAACAGTGGAACACAAAAGTTAGAAGTAAGCCTCAACAGTGACGAACTGTTTTACGAGCCTATTGTTTATTTTAAGTCCAAGGGACAGGATCCCAGGCCATTTTAATGGGATTTGGCGCATATCCAACAGGGCTGTTAAGCGATCAGGTGCCTCAGTAGACCACAATGCCCTCGAGAGTGGTCTTCTATCCGAACAAAGGTTCAAATTTTAGAGGGTGTTTTTGACAAAAGATAACTACTACAGTAGCACCCTTCCCCAAATACAGCCACGTGGCTCAATATGGAAGTAGAAATCTTGTGTTTTTCTATATATACTAGCATGGGTCTGACCGTGCGACGCACCAGCCTACCCACTGATATGACCAACTAAATTATGGATTAAAAAATTGCTATTTATTGCATTTTTTTATTTTTTGGATTTACTGTAACAATGAGGATAACTTGCTAAAAGATCATAATGTATATATAGGTTCAAGAGGTAAATAATATACAAATCACAATCATACATTACATAAACTAAGTCATTCATGTCTTAGTAGAATACATACTTGAGTGCTAGCCACAGTTACATATTAGGAGGCTTAAATAAGCTTCATTGCCTATTGAATTACAACATTGTTGGTTAAACTATTAATAGTTATATTAGGATCCATTACTTTTTAAGTCAAAAGAATAATGGATCATAATATAATTCAAAACATATTGTCTAAGCAATGAAGGCAGGCACTAAGGTAATTAACAAAAGATTTAACGAAAGTACAAAATTAGGCCATATTAGACTTGCTTAACTTTAGCTTTCTTTGCTGAACTGTCTTTGATATTGCCAGGTGGACTATACTGTTTTGCAGCTTCTTTGGCAAACTGTTCAGGAGCCTTTGTTGTATGTTTAGCAGGTGTGTCTGCTGGTAAAGCTTGATTTTGAGATGGGCCTTCTGGAAACTCAAGACTTCTTTTTACTCCACTGGTTGTAGATGTGCGGTTTTCTTTGCAAGAACTGGCTGCAGCAATTTTTTCAAGTACCAACTTTGTGGTTTGTGTGAACATTTGATCCTTTGATGATTTTTCTGCATGCTTTGCTGATAAACTGCCAAGTGCAGAAGAAACTTCAGTGTTTTCTGGAAGTGCTAGTGGAAGTGGATTATGCGATAGTTCAGCTGCAGTGTAAGCCTTAATGGCAGTATTCTTTCTTTAGAGTTGACCTTGAAAGGAAGACTCATAGGATTTTAGAAAATAGACCACTGTGTACTTTTTTAAGGTATCATTAAGTTCAGTGTCTATTCCAAAGCCCTGCACCAGAAAATTTTTTTGGTTAGGTTTAGTGAATTGTTTTGTATGTATATTTGTATTTATGGTTGAATATAAGATGGAAAATTTTTACTTACATCTTCTTGTGCTTGCTTAAGTTGCAGTGGAGTGAACTCAATCATTTTTTCAGCATCTTCTCCAGATATAATGCAATGTATTGAGCTCGAAGCATCAGTTATAATAATTGGAATGCGAGCCCTTTAATTGAGTGAAGGAATTAAGATTAATATATGGTGATAAATCAGAATAATGTTTAATTTAGAAGTATAAGTTAATGGTCTAACCTGAGTTCAACTTCACTTTGTTGTTTGCACGAAGGACAATGGATGATCCAGTCAATGTCAGCATTTACAATTTTGTGACAATTCACACAAGCAGTACTCCAATATTTGGTGAATCCATATGCAAGTTTGATAGTTCCTTGCACCCAAGCTGTCTTTTGCTGAGTGAAGCAAGCATGAATGGTATTTGAATGTAAGTTAGAGACAAAATAGTTATATTTAAGCGAAATTTTTAAATAACAAATAACACTTACAATTGGAAATGATGCTTGAAAATTGCTGATTGCTTTGATATCTTCTTCATTTGAAGGAGAAAGTAAACAGTTTGGATCATTATATGTTTTAGCATCAAGCAAATTTCTGATTTCTTCCTTGTTCAAACTATACCTGAATGGTTATGTTTAGAGTACAAATAAAAAATTTACCAGTGAAATAAATTGATATTTTATGGTAAAAAATGAAAAGAAGATTATATTTACCATTGCCTGAAAGAGAGGTCATCTGGGAGTGGAGGATTTATCAGAATGCCAAATGAATACCTTGTAGTGAATGACAGAGCTGTAAAAATGATGAAAATTTTTAGTAATATAACATATCAAGTATTTAGAAGTCAAACAGTAAAGCAATCATAATGCATAATGAAAATTTTACTATTGAATGTGGTCACTTTGTCACGGAGAGCTATGATTAGAGGGGCAGTGCTAATCATGTTTGCTATTTTGCTCCCTTCATCATGTTCAAATTCATTCCAAAGAGTCATAAGCATGAGTCTTTTCCTGTCAGGTATAACAAAAAATTGTAACTGCTATCATTAATCTAAAATGACTTAATAAAAAAGTAGTATTCAGTTTTGATTTACTCTTCATTCACTCTCTAGAAGTACAATCTGGATCTGCTTGTTTCACTGGTAATGCCTGAATCACAAAAACTCTAATATCTGAAATAAAAATATTGATATGAAGGTACGTCATCAATAAAATATCAAATGATTGTCAAGCAAATTAAAAAATAATGTAAGAAAAATTACTGCAAAGATTATATGAATCAGCATATTTGTACACATCAGAGAACTTTGTCAGCTCAAATATGCAAGGCAACATAGGCGGCACAGGTTCAGTATAATTTTCAACCAAAGTCTTGTAGTTCAAAATCCAGGAGCATTCATAGGTCCCAACTCTGTATGTTGGGTGTCAGCAGGAATGACAGTTGTATTAGAAACATAATATCTTTGATAAGGTTGGAGAAATTTGCTGAAGACCTTAATGTGTTGTTCATAGGTCACAACAGAAACTTTTGTTCCCTGATTAGGATCGCAGATTAGTTTTATATATGTCATGAGTTAAAACCATAAGTGTCATGTTTATGGCTAACATCATATTTATCACACAGAAATTAAAATTATAGGTATGAACACTTTAATAGTTAGGTGACTATTCATTCACAATGAAACTATAGTTGTGCTATCATAGTATGTGTAAACTTACATGAATACTAAGGATTTTTTTCTTAAGCAAATGTAATGAGCAGGCAAATCATGAAATGTTCTTTATACAGATTGTGAAATGTTCTCATATATGAATGTAATGAGCAGACAAATAGGAAAGTATTTGTTAACCTCATTAACTGTGAGCAGAAAGCGCATAATTCGCCTAGGCGGAACTTCACGAGTCAGTTGATTGTGGCCTCTGTGAATAACTTGTGCTAGAACAATCTATTTTTCTGCTCCTTTCTGAATGTCTAGCACTGAAGATATATGTCTAGGCATGATGACCTATATTCGTAGAGAAATTAGATAGTCAATTAAACAAAATAATAAAATTCAAAACAAAAAAGGCCATGAATATTGAAACCTGGTAATGTAATCTGGGAAGCTTCAAGAACTTCTTTATATACTATATTTTTAGTATGATCAGTGCATGATTCATCAAAATAAGTTGGTTTGATAAGCACTTTTACAGCTGAAGCTGTTTTGGCCCTTGAAAGTGCAACATTTAATTAGGGGTAAAATACACGGAACCTCCTTATGGTTTCGCAAAAAGACACATTATCCACCTATCGTTTAGAAACCTACACATAAACACCCTAAACTTCATAACTAAAGTGGAAATTGACTTCTTAACCGGCTGAATTACCGGCTACAGGTCGAATACCCAAAATACCCTCATTTATAATAGAGAGGGAGAGAGAATCAAGAATTGACTCTCTCTCGTTCATCATGTGTAAGAAAAAAACACCCTAAAACCCTACAGGACGTCAAGATGCTTTATTCTCTACAGAATTGCTAAGCTCTGTCCTATGGCTCCTGGTTAAGTAACCTTGCCTGCAAAAAAGTACAAATGGCCCCGGGGGTCGGACGTTGAGAGGTCAGGAAAATTCATCGATAGTATGACACAACACAATTTATTTGAAAAAAAATCACCGTACAACAATTTGTAAAATTTCAACTTTTTTCTGAGACTCTTTTAAGGAAAAAGGTGAACCAGAAACCTCACGATCACCACTACCGCTGGGAGATTAATTAATTTCTAAACTGGAACGTACTCCTAAAAGTTGGAATGTTCGCTATAGTGAAACAGGTACCCTGCATTGAACTATAGATTTGTTGTCTTGGAATCTGCTATAATTGAAATGATGTTCAAGTTTCCCTTGAAGAATAAGATCCCTTAGTTACTCTGTTTTACTCTTATCAAATAGCCAATTTTTTAGCTGAATTTAGTTAGAGTTGTGCAACATATGGTTTTCAAGAAGTTTGATCCCCCCAACCGAAAGGAACAAGCAAAACACCTCATTTCCAATTAGATATTCAACAACACCAATCAATTTATTCAGATCACATAAAATAAATACCAGAAAAACACTTGGAACAATTACGAAGTTTGGAGAAACTAGTTCGACAAACAACAAAATTAATCAAAGGTACTGCCTCCGAACCAGAAAAAATGGAAAATTTTAATTCCAAAACAGCATCTTAGATCTTCTTCTGGGACGAGTCCTGACCGAAATCATTGATCTTGTCCAGAGGGCAGCGCTTGCGGTGGGTCTCCTCCACTTGCTTGGCCATGGTCAACCCAGAACGGGCCAGTTCCCTCAGGTTGGGAGCATCGTATTTTTGGGCGACATAGACACCAAAAACACCTCTGAGCATGAGCCTAAAAGTGGTACCAAAGAACCCCATTGATGTATTTACTTGTGTTGATTCTATCTTTCACGCTTTCTGATCAAAGATAAAACAATAGCACAAATTTCCTCCGGGAGTCGAGGTGGAAATGAGTAGATGGAATATGATGATGAATCTTTGAACTACGGTTTAATATACAGTGAGTGGGGTCTGAAGGATGAATCTTTGAGGGTTTGTTCAATTCCACGATCTTGATTTTTGCTCTTTTCTTGCAGAAGCACCGAGACCATTCATACCTTAGATCTGTCAAACCTCCTCCAAAATTTGCAGAAGTGGACATGGCGACTTCAATATAGCTTAGATCTTCTCCTTTTTTCCCTTTTTCCTTTCACTCTTTGATAGCTTCAAATCTCTTCTCCCCTGATATGTCATTTCATTATAGCAACTGAAGGGTAGCTTGGGAATGAAACTCAAGATCTTTTCAAAAGAACCTCGCATACCCATCATCAGTAGGTTGCTCAGCAGGTTATAGGTCAATTTCCACTTTAGTTATGAAATTTAAAGTGTTTATGTGTAGGTTTCTAAACGATAGGGGGTAATGTGTCTTTTCGCGAAACCATAAGGGGGTTCCATGTATTTTACCTTATAATTAGCCATGTGAAAACACTGGCTCTTTCAAATAAATACCAACAAAATCTAATGTTTGGTCTTGTGCTTTATTTATTGCTTACTGAAGTTCACTTGTGATAAACCAGCAGGTTCAACATTAGAGAGATTGATTAAACATGAAGTCATTGTGGGCAAACAATGATTGTCAATAGAATCAGAAGTATAATGAACTTCTCCAACATTTTCTGGAGTAAAGCAAACATTTTTACCTCTGCAGTCATTTGGCAGAATTAGATTCCTATCAATGTGACTTTGTGAAACACATGTTTCAACAAAGTGGTTTTCATGAATGTCATTCTCAGTGTTAATTACAAAAGGAGAATATCCCTGAGAAACAGAAGAATTGACAAAAAACTTCATATGCTTTGTGAGCATATTTAAGTTTGTCTTTTGTTTCTTTCTAACATTTTTAGATCAAAAGCATCATCAAACAACTCATCTATCAATCTAAAACTTGTACTAAATTTTCTTTTTTTCTTCATTTTGAAACACAAAAGATCAAAATCTAATTTTACTATAAAGAAACTAAGATACTAAGCGAAAGGCACACAACAATGACAACATGAAAGCATCCTAGAATAGCTAAAACTAACTAATATATATAAAATGACTACCTTAATAACCCAAACTACAATCATACTAAATTATGTAATTATTGAATAAACAAACAGCTAACATCATCATGCAACATTTGAAATTAAAAACAGAGGAAAAAGTAAACATAAGATAATCCGAAAAATTACCATCATAATTATTCTTTTATGCATAACATCAAACACATGGCAGTCTTTAATTAACGGAAGGCAATAAACAGAAGGCAACAACATTCAAACTAAAAAATTGCAGTTCAGAATAGAAGGAGAGAAAATAGAAACATACCTATATTTTCTTTGCTCGTCTGAACGCTGGCAAAAGTCGGAAACAGAAGTATATATAAGGCTTGTTGTATCTCTTTTGTCTAAATAGTAGGTTTTGAAAGTTGTACCATACATGATAAATTGGTACAGCAGTCATCCCTAAAGTGAGCTAATTTTGGGGGAAAAGAAATTTCACTGAGCTGATTTTTGGGGCAAAAGCAAACTTCACGTGCATGTGGACGATTTTTTGGATTGTAATCAAAAGGAAGTACAATTAGTTGTTGGAGGAATTGGTAGAAAATTGAAGATTTTGCAGGCTCATAGATTTTGGGGGAAAAGAAATTTCACTGAGCTGATTTTTGGGGCAAAAGAAAACTTCACGTACATGTGGAGGATTTTCTGGGTTGCAATCAAAAGGAAGGACAATTAGTTGTTGGAGGAATTCATAGAAAAGTGAAGATTTTGCAGGCTCATAGGTGCCTATCCCACGGAAAGAAAGGGGAAGGAAGTTCTGGTTATACTAATAAGATTGACTTACGAAGGGGAAGGAACTTCACTAACTAATAAGACCATTAAGGTGATCTTCACTAACTTAGAGTTATACTAACTAATGGGCATGACACATCAATATCAGTTCTAACGGGCATGACTCCATTATCTTATCTTAATTAATCCAAAAGCAGCCCATGTGATAAAAGGAGCCCACAAATAGTCTACAACTATTTGCATTTGACCAGAAAGTTATAAAAAAAATAATTTCAAATGTACAAAAATAACCCTAAATAGGTAGCAACTATTTAAAGAGTTAGTTTTCATAGAAGGATTCAATTGACCTTTCCCACCAATTAAAAACCAAACAAAAGGAACAAATGAAAATAATTAAACCATTGTTACATTAGCCCCTAAATAGTAAGGAACTATTAAGCCTTTGAATTTGGATACCAAGTCTAAAATAGACATTTCTCACTCCTTAAACCCCAAAATTCAAAAAATAAACTGCTTCCTCCAATAACACATTGACACTTGGCATTCAGTGGAGAACTTCAGTTGTTCTCTTATCTAGTTGGTAGATAAGATAAGACTAAAGGTATCTTAGCTGTGCAAGATACAGCTAGGCTTCCTAGAACATTAGTTGAATACATAGTAACAAATGTTTTTGGTACATAATGAATAGAAACATAGGAAAAAATTTGCGTATCAAAACAATTAAAATTTGTTGTGAAAAGAAATTCCATCTATGAAGTTAGCCCCAATTTATTGTGATTTGGACAAAGATTTTTTAACCAATATTATGTGTACATAATGATACCAAAAAAGAAAAGAAAGCAAATCCATTATGAGTGCATTGTGTGTTTAATAGTAGCATAGTTTTAGTTGTAACTAAACAAAAAGTAGTCATAATGTTTCTAACACTTTAATAATTATCAAAAGTATAGAAAGCCACCAAAACCTATCACAATCTTTAACATCAATAAAAACATACAAAAATGTCTCAATGCAAATTGGAATCCAGCAATTTGTTTGATTGCAAAAATGTTATCTTAATCAAAATAGAATTTTCTAATAATATTTTGTCAAGTGACACTCTAAGCTAAAAGCCTCAATGCTAACTTCCACTACCAAATGCATTCCTTTGAACTGCAATCATTTTAGCTAGTCAAATCGACAAAATATTACCAACTCCTTCAATCAAACAGTAATGATATGCCCAGTTCCACGCCTAACAATCACCTCAAACTCTAATTACATTATCTTTCATTATGGACAATAAAAAAGGATAAGAGTACAAAGTCATATAGAATCAGTTTAAGTAAAAGATTCTGAAATCTAACTTTACACTTCTTTTATTCTCAAGCTATCACTTGCTAAAATTAAAACCATGAAAATAAACTACCTATCATGGATAAAAGTTAGTAATTCAAAATGTTGAATGAAGAGATACAAAATATTATCTTCATATTCTAAATTGCTAGCCCCAACAATTATTTTGCGCGTCATCCACCTTATCTAGTAAATAAGCACTTTTCACCATTAATAAACTTTATATAAATCAAAATATCAAAATATAACTATGTATCCATAAATTAAGAGACTCTGATTAATTTTTAATTCAATAGGCCTCATTATTTTCTTCCTAATCATTGTTTACCTTGGACTTCATTTGTCAGATTCTTTCTCCTCTACTCTAGCACTATCACCCCATTATCAAATAACAATTTAAATAAATAAAAATTTAAAATTAGAATGAATATGTATAATTTTATTATTTATTTTATGGGGGGAAAGTAGTTATGATTCTTTCATTGTTAGTCTAAAAATTCTTCATGTAATCACCACCTGTTTTCTTGTCAGCCTTAGGGAATTTTTTTTCCAAAAATAAAAAAGGCCAAAAAGTAGTTTCAGAATAAATAAAATTTAAAAACTGAAAAAAAAAGGTTTCTTTAGATTTGGGGAAAAAATATTCACAGCATCACATATCTCTTTTAGGCGGAAAAGAAAGTTAGATGAAGAAAGAAGCAGCGAGAAAAGTAATAAGCAAAGGTTTCTGATCATAATGCAAAAATGACAAAAAATATTAAATAGTACAAACCAAAGAGAGATAGTAAAAGTAGAAGATCATGAATCATGATTATTGGACTATGGAAGAAAGGAAATAACAAACCCATTCTTGATCTTCGATAATTAAACCATTCATTTAGTTAATTGTGGACAAAAATGAAAGAAAATGAATCAACTAATCCAATAGAGAAAAAAATAGAATAAATGATTAGGATGACGGGAAAAAAAAGAAAAGGAGTACAGAGTGAAAACTAAATAAGAAACCTGCAGTGTATATGAGGATTTGTTTAATTGCTTTTAGCGAAAAAGGAGAGAGGAAATAAGGTGAACAAAGGAAAAAAAACAAAATGAAGAAAAGAAAAGGAATGCGCCACATGTCAAAATGAGGGGGATCCACTTGGCAATCATTGGGGTTGCTATACTAACTCCACTTTCTTCTTATATAATAGGTAGACCAAAAAAAAAAGCCAAAAAGTAGTTTTAGAATAAATAAAATTTTAAAAACTAAAAAAAAAAGGTTTCTTTAGATTTGGGGGAAATATATTCACAGCATCACATATCTCTTTTAGGTGGAAAAGAAAGTCAGATGAAAAAGAAAGCCAAAGATAGACAGTAAAAGTAGAAGATCATGAATCATGATTAGTGGAATATGGAAGAAAGGAAATATCAAACCCATTCTATCTCCGATAATGAAACCATTCATTTAGTTAATTATGGACAAAAATGAAAGAAAATGCATTAACGAATCCAATAGAGAAAAACACAGAATAAATGACTAGGATGAGGGAAAAAAAAGAAAAGAAGTACAGAGTGGAAACTAAATAACTTGTAGTGTATATGAGGGTTTGTCTAATTGTTTTTAGCCAAAAAGGAAAAAGAAATAAGGTGAACAATGGAAAAAAAAACAAAATGAAGAAAAGAAAAGGAATGCATCACATGTCAAAATGAGGGGAGTCCACTTGGCAATCACTGGGGTTGCTATAGTAACTCCACTTTCTTCTTATATAATAGGTAGACCAAAAATAAAAAAGGCTAAAAAATAGTTTCAGAATAAATAAAATTTAAAAAACTGAAAAAAAGGGTTTCTTTAGATTTGGGGGAAAAATATTCACAGCATCACATATCTCTTTTAGGTGGAAAAGAAAGTCAGATGAAGAAGGAAGCGGGGAGAAAAGCAATAAGCAAAAGTTTCTGATCATAATGCAAAAAATGACAAAAAAAATTAAATGGTACATACTAAAGAGAGATAGTAAAAGTAGAAGATCATGAATCATGATTATTGAACTATGGAAGAAAGGAAATATCAAATCCATTCTTGATCTCCGATAATGAAACCATTCATTTAATTAATTATGGATAAAAATGAAAGAAAATTCATCAACTAATCCAATAGAGAAAAAAAGGAAAAAAAGAAAAGAAGTATAGAGTGGAAACTAAATAAGAATCCTGCAGTGTATATGAGGGCTTGTTTAATTGTTTTCAGCCAAAAAGGAGAAAGGAAATAAAGTGAACAAAGAAAAAAAACAAAATGAAGAAAAGAAATGGAATGCGCCACATGTCAAAATGAGGGGATCCACTTGGCAATCATTGGGGTTATTATAGTAACTTCACTTTCTTCTTATATAATAGGTAGACTAGTAGGGGTTGGCTATGCTATGCACAGCCCGTGCCTATTAAAATATCTTGATTTTATCCATAGTATAATATGATACAAATATTTAAATCATGGTATAATTAAATCATTGTATGGTTCAATAGTATTTTACTGAAAAAATACACAAGTTAGCAATCAATAAATACACCCAAAAAAAATTAACAAGTCAGTTGTCATGCTTATTCGATGATAATATTATCACACACCATATAAATTTGCACATTCATATCAAAACTTTACTTAGATATATTTAGTGACATCTAATTTGCAATGCTTTTCATAATATAATTTAATGACATCTATTTTGACCTAAAAAAAAACTCATACAAAGTAATAGTGCGAGTGAATTTACACATATTTAGTAGCAGAGCCACATTGTGTAGAAGATGGGCAATTGCACCCTCTTAACTTTGTAAAATTGAAAGAATAGTCTTGAAACTTTTAAACATTTTTGTGTTTTTATTATAATTGCACCCCTCAAATTTAGAAAATATTTTTTTCCCTTTATATTGCCCCCTATATTATGAGAAATTTCCATTCTTTTTATATTACCTCCTTAAATAATCAATTTTTTTGGACATCTCTCCTACGTGCAAATTTTTTAAAGCTATTAAAACACAAAACTAATTATTACTTAAATAAGGAGTAACCTCATTCCTTTCGAAATGTAGAAAACTCATAATCAAAATTTTATTTTTAATCAAAATTTTCTTTACATAATAACAACATCATTTTAGGTGTATAATGATGCCCATGCTAAATATAGATCCTAATTCCGTTACTACAGGTATTGAAGTAACAATTCATAAATTTATTACTCGCATAATATTTATTGGTTTCAAATACTTCGCAATTAATTGTTTATTCTTGAGCAAAGAAATAATAAACAATAAAGAAAAATGTTATTCATTATAAATTATAATATTAGGATAATCATTAATTTATTTGACATTTACTGTTGGTGTTAAATTTTTTAAGGTAGCCAAAAAAACCTTTACATATGATAACAGAAAATTATATTCAATGTAGGATCACTGTGGTAAATCCCAAACAAGCAGGTGCAATGCCCTTTTCCAAATCATACCACATATCATATCATTATTTCATCGGCCAAAATTTGCAGCCCATTTAGCTTCTTGTAATACCATCACAAAAGTCAACACAACACAATAAATGTAAGACACCAGCTTCTCCTTCCAGCTGCCACGTGACAACACAACAAGCAACTACAGCAAAAACCAATTTGTTCTTATAATATAGCTAGAAATTATAATTCAAGATGCTAATACAAACGATAACAAATACAAATTCGAATGGTAATAGAAATGTTGATGCATTCCCACCCATCTTCTATTGGAAAAAAAAATTTTAAAAAGAAATATTAATATATTCATATTTACTTGTTAAGTAATTGCATTTGATATTGATAGACCTTTTATTTAAGTTTAACATCAACTACTTAGTTTTGTACTGTCTAATACTTACAGCCCAAAAAGAAAAATGAACGAAAGTTGAAAAAACCTTACATATCAATCGCGACTTAAGCCTAATTTATCCACCATGCAACACCAAAAGATATTGAAAGCAAGAGCAGGAAGCAAAGGGAACTTCTCAACTCACTCATTGTGCCACGCAGCGGTGCATGGAGTTGCCCCTAGAAACTTAATTGAATACATTGCAACAAATTTTTTTGGTACATAATGAATAGAGATATAAGAGAAAAATTGACCATCAAAACAATTAAAAATTTGTTGTGAAGAAAAATTCCATCTATGAAGTGAGCCCCCTATTTTTTGTGATTTGGACAAAGATTTTTTAACTAGCATTATGTGTACATAATGGTACCAAAAAAGAAGAGAAAACAAATCCATTATGAGTGCATTGTCTATTTAATAATAGCATAGTTTTAGTTATAACTAAACAAAAAGTTCATATTATTTCCAGCACTTTAATAATTAGAAAATGTATAGAAAGTCACCAAAACACATCACAGTTTTCAACATCAATAAAAACATACAAACTTATCTTTTTGAGAGAAAAAGCGAGTTAATCCACTCATTTAAATCCTGCCTAGTAGCATTACAAATAGGTGAGAACATTATCTCACCAAATAGCTCTAGAATACAAATAGTAATTTTAGATAAAAATATGAACTGCCATATTTTCGGATTTACATATACAAATTCGAAACAACAATTAGTTTGATAGCAAAAATGTCTTCTTAATTAAAATTAAATTTTCTAATAATATTTTATCGAGTGACACTCTATATTGAAAGCCTCAATGCTAACTTCCACCACTAACTCCAATCCTTTGACAAATTGCAATCATTTCAGTTAGTTAAATCAACAAAATATTATCAACTCTTTCAGCTAATAATGATATGTCTAGTTCCATGCCTGGCAATTATCTCAAACTCTAATTACATTATCTATCATTAGGGACAATAAAAAAGAATAAGAGTATAAAGTCAAATAGAACCAATTTAAACAAAAGATTCTGAAATCTAATTTTACACTTCTTTTATTCTCGGGATAGTATTTGTTAGAATTAAAAACTATGAAAATAAACTACCTATCATGGATACAGGCTAGTAATTCAAAATGAAGAGATACGAAATATTTTCTTCACATCCTAAATTATTGACCCCAATAATTATTTTACACATCATCCACTTTATCCAGTAAATAAGCACTTTTCATTATTAAGAAACTTTATATAAATCAAAATATCAAAATATAATTATCTATCCATAAATTAACGGATTTTGATTAATTTTTAATTCAACAGGCCTCACCATTTCCTTTTTGATCATCATTTATCTTAGACCTTCACTTGTCAGATTCTTCCTCCTCCACTCTAGCACTATTGTCCTATTATCAAATAACAATTTTAATAAATAAAAAAATAAAATTGGAATGAATATATATAATGGCATTTATTATTTTATAGAAAAAAAGTAGTTACAATTCTTTCATTGTCAGCCTGAAGATTCTTCATGTATTCACTACCAGTCCTCTTTTTAGCGTTAGGAAATTTTTTTTAGGAATTTTTTTCCAAAAATAAAAAGACCAAAAAGTAATTTCAGAATAAATAAAATTTAAAAAACTAAAAAAACACGTTTCTTTAGATATAGGGGGAAAAAGTATTCACAACATCACATGCAAACTTCAACTTGTCTCTTTTAGGGGGAAAAAAAGTCAAATGAAGGATGAAACAGTAAGAAAAGGAATAAGCAAAGGTTTCTGATCAGGAGGCAAAAGGTAACAAAAAATATTAAATAGTACTTACCAAAGAGAGATGGTAAGAGCAGAAAATCATGAATCATAATTATTGGACTAAGTAAGAAAGAAAATGTCAAACTCTTCCTTTAGTTCCTACAACGAAACCATTTATTTAGTTATATATGGACAAAATTGAAAGAAAATTCATCAACTGATCCAGTAGAGAAAAAAGCAAAATAAATGACTAGGATAAAGGGGAAAAAAATAAAGGAGTACAAAACGGAAACTAAATGAAGAAGTTGCAGTGTAGATAAGAATTTGTTTAATTGTTTTTAGTCAGAAAGGAGAAAGGAAATAAGGTAATAAAAAAAAGAAAGCAAAAAGAAGAAAAGAAAAAATGAAGATAGCTTCTTCAAAAGAGAGATGTGCCACATGTCAAAATGAATAAAAGCCACTTGGCAATCATTGGAGTTGTTACGGTAACTCCACTTTCTTCTTGTATAATAGACTAGAGTGAACAAGATTGTGCAAGCACAGTTTAGGCCCATCTATAAAATAATGGTTAAAATTCATTTCACTATAATTTGCTTTCAAATAAAAAGAAATTATAATTATCAAAAAATGAGCCAAAAAAAGTTTATCTTTAGTGGAATGTTTCAAAAGTTTGCTCTAATTTACTTATTGTGATGCAATAGAGATATATACTGTATTGTATGGACAAGCAACAACAAAGAATTCAAAAACCAAGTACATGAGAAATGCAAAACCAGTTCAATATTAACATAAATGATATATGCTTCATAAAACTCAAGTATCATGCTAAATTACAAATGCATAAAATTTCACCACTATTTCTTTTTCAAACAAGACACCATCATGCAAAAAATTCTATCCTACAAATTCACAATAAAACTTGCAAGAAAGTTGAATGGAAGGCTTTTTCAATGCATAAAAAGGGTACAAAAATCCAGTACCAAAGAATTAGTAAAGGAAGTGCAAGATTCAATTATGCATTAAAAAGGAACTAAAACATCAGAATTGCAAAAAATAAATTTTGCATTTAGATTTAAGACAAACCGCACACTGACATGCTGAAGAATATCAAGGAGATCAAGCCAAAATAAATAAATACACCAAGGTAACAGAATAAAGATACAAAAAAAAATGATAAAGGCTAAATAAAATACAGTTAATAAATACAGTTAATAAAAAAAAGTTAAATCCATACTTGACAGCGTGAAACGGGGGAAGAATAGGAAATAAAAAGAAAATTATATATATCAGACAGTAGGAGTAGTGGAGTAAAAGGTCTATTGTCTATGTTTCTTCTAAAAAACAAAAAAAGATGATCATGATTCATGAATCAAGATTTTTGAACAATGGAATAAAAGAAATATCCATTCCCATGCAAGAAAAACATACATTCAATTAATTATAGAGGAAAAAGGAAAAAATTCATTAATTGAGCGGAATGAGGAAAGGCAGAGAAAAATTAGGATAAAGGAGAAAAAGAAAAGAAAAAGCATAATACTGGATTAAAGAGTTAAAATTGATGGAATAGGAAGTGACAGTATAAATTAGTTGATTGTTGCAACACCTCTCCATGGTCAACAATAATCATATAAAAAATAGTAAGAAAATAATTTTAGTATAATTAATTATAAAGAAAAAATTTGAAGGGGGAAAAAAGAAAGATGAAGAAAAAAAAAAAGGGAGATGAAGATTAAAAGCAGAGGAAGAAAGAGAAGAAAAGAAGAATTTGGAGGAGAGATATTTATAACTTTTGACTAATCAAAAAAAATAGTGGAGTAAAAATTTAACTATAAATAGAAACTAACACTTGTCAAAATAAGGGACTATACACTTGACAAAAAAAGAGATTGCTATAGTAAACTCTCTTCCCTCAAGTATAACAAAAAGAGAAGGGAAGTTACTGTAGCAGCCCAATGGTTGCCACATGGCTCCTCTTCTTTTTGACAAGTGGCATACTCTTTTTGAGGAAGGTGATTTAATTTAATTTCTTTTTTATTTTTTCCTTATTTTCTCTTTCCTTTTTGATCATGACAAAAACCTACACAAATCTTAATGTACCATTGTTTCGTCTTTCATTCCTTTCCACCTTTTATCTCTCTAACTGTTCCATGCTTTAAACCTTTCTCTTTCATTTTTCTTTTTCTAAACGAGACGAATTTGCTAACATAACTCATATTGTTAATTTTCTTTCTAAATGCGGTCAATGTATTCCCATTTATACTTTTCAGTGGGACATTATATGTTAAATGACACTTTTAGACTTTAAGTTGCGAGTTGAATGAGTTATTTTTTTTCTAACGATATCGACACAGTTTTTCATGCTATTATTATATTTTCAAATAAGGACATGTGAAGGTATATGTATTTGTTAGAATTAATTTTACAAAAAAAAAAATTCATGCTTTATTTTTTTAGTTAATTTTTAACTTAGGACTATCTTATTTTTGGGCTAATGTTTCGAATTAGCAATGCTAAACAAAAACGCTATCATGTTGAAACTATATTTGCCATATATTTAATTCTTATATTGCTGCTATTTTTCTATATACTTTTAAACAATATTTCAGGTGGACCCAAGCTGTGCCTTGCACAGCATGGTTTCCTAGTTCTTTTTATATACAAGGTAGATAGATTAGATATAATTCTATTGTAATTAAAATACATAACAAGATAGACGTTAAACAATAATAAAGAATTCACCTTTATCCAAAAAAAAAAACAATAAAGAATTCAACTATCTGGTCTGAGTGGGAGTGGACTGACTTAGTCGTAACGTTAAAGGCTAACTTTAATAAAAAGAAAAAGAAAAAGAATAAAAAAGGAAAAGAGAAGTTTCCAAACACCCGAGGCTTTCGTTTCCGCTAATTTACTACTACAGTTTTAGGGTAGGAATATTTAGGCATCCCTAAGGAAAACTAACCACTCTCACTTGCATATTGTGAGATCATCACGCGCTTATTTAAAAGGCTTTTAGCCGACCAAGAGAAAAAGTTTCAGAGCTGAAATTGATGAATTCATATGATTTAGGGCTAGTACGTGAAGGAATAGGTAAAGCCTTGAAATATTCATGATTTATTTTTGCAGCCAATATGGGATAAGACGATGTCTCTGTTATGCTAGATTTCTTTTTAATACTTAAAAATGTATGATAGCTTATTATTTAAATAAAATCAATATAACAAAAAAAAGCAACTTGCCGATGACAAAAGTTTATAAATAGTATTACCAAAATTTCCATTGCCAATTTTGAAAATAATAATTTGACAAGATACTGTCATACAATGCATCACAATTTTTCTTGCTTTTTTTTGTTTGTTTAGATTACTCAGGTATCTCAAAATTAGATAGTTTATAATTTCAATAAATCAAATACATAGATCAAGATATCATTAGAATTTTTCTATTTTGGGAATCAAAATAGGGATAAAATTAAACTCTAGCAAAAGACACTTTTAATTTTATTAAAAAATAAAATTAAAAGAATTTTATGTATTGATACTTTATTTTAGTTTAACTAAATTATCCATTCTTTTTCCAATACTCATAATTTCTCACATACAATTTTTTTTTAAAATTAAGATTAACAGTTTAACGTGAAAAGCTCAAGTGTAGCAAAGTTAAGTATATAAACATACTGGAATAGTGTAAATATATTCAAAAGTTACAAAATTAAAATACAAGCAAAATTATTATAAGTTTTTAAGATTATACGGTGTTAATACCAATTTGAACTCTTATTTTTGCGTATGAGATATTAAACATGGTAACATTTTATCACCTTATTATTAAAATATGTAAAAAAAAAAACACATTTTTAGCGTTTTGTATATAACTTGAACACAAATTTAAAATTTTTTCAAAATCAAAGTATAATTGATGATATGTCATCATTCTTAAACATATTTTAAAACTTTTTTTTAAAAAAAATCAAAACATAATTTACAAAAATATAATACTAAAATTTTTTGAATAATTCGTATTAATGTGTATTATCTTTAAAAGAAATTCAAACATGTTCATATATTTTGTTTGAAAAGTCACATAATTATCTAAAATCCAAAAAACAATTTGAATATACTTACATACCAATCCTATGTAATACTAGCACAAGTGCCATTCACATTGACAACTTGACCAGAGCGTGGTATCAACGCCCTCATCTCCCCTCACGTGTCCAAACCCAGTTCGGGCCCACCGACACAGGTAAACCATTCCCGTTGTCTTCGCCCAAAATCCCCTTAAGGCTTAAACCCCCTTTCGCCGCTTGACGCCCATAACTCCCTTTTTTCGATATTTATTCCCCTTTTTCCCCCTTATCCAAATGCTTGAAATTTTCCATACCACCTTTTCTCCCTGAAACCGTTTCACCAAAACATTTATTTTATTTTTTTAATTTATTTTTGTTTTTACAAAATGGCCGAAACAGTGGTGGTGGATCCACCGCCACCACCGGAAAGGCTTCCCAACGGCGGCGTTTCGGGGGGGCATGATTTCAACGGCCTAGCAATTCCACCCCTGGATCATACCTTTTTGTCCCAGGATATTACCTTAGGGGATGCTAACGGGCAAAGCTTTGATCCCTTTGATCAAAACGGCAACGACGACGTCGTATTTGATGACTTCGATTTCGACTTGGATTTCTCCTTCGACGATCTCTTGCCGGCTGGGGCTGGGGCTCCCCTTCCGGACCCGGATCAGTTTGATTCTGATTGTTTCGTGTTGCATGGGTCCGACCCGAATTTGAGTCAAATTCCCCCTGATCGGAGTTTGAAGAATGTTGCTAGGGCCTTCAAAACGACGTCGGCGGAGTTTGCTCATGTTTCCGGCGAGAATTGTGTATCTGGTGAAGGGCTGATTTCTAATCGGTCTTTGTCGCTGGAACCGGAGGTTTGTCAGGTGTCGAGCGATCAAGTTTCTGGTGATCGGAGCTCCGGGATGAATCTTAGTTCATCAGGTGATCGGGGACATGATGTCTCCGGGTATTTGAATGTGCCGTCGCCGGAGTCAAATGGGTCAAAGGGGTCGAATGATTCGAGGGATTGTCCCTCGCCCGAGTCTCAGGGTTCCGGCAATAATTGCCGCTCCAATGTTTCCGAGGACTCCAATAGATCGGTGAGTTCTTCTTCTAATTTTGGAAATAATTCAGTGAAAAATGGAGTTGTTGATCAAAAAATAAAGTTCGAAGAATTTAATTGTAAAGTTAACAATAAATCATTGTTGAAAAGGAAAAAAGAAGGCGAAGATGTCAATAACGTTGAATCGAGGACGAATAAATTTCAAAAATCCAGTGTTAATTTGGCTAGTAATGCTGAGAATAGTAATAGCAATAACAATATTTTGAGTGAAGAAGATGAGAGGAGAAGAGCTAGGTTAATCAGGAATAGAGAGAGTGCTCAGTTGTCACGGCAAAGGAAGAAGCATTATGTTGAGGAATTGGAAGATAAGGTGAAAAATATGCATTCTACAATTCAAGATCTGAATGCAAAAATTACATATTTTATGGCTGAAAATGCCACCTTGAGGCAGCAATTGGGTGGTGGCGGGGTGGCTCCACCTCCAATGGCGCCTCCACCACCTGGCGTGTACCCACCAATGATGTACCCGTGGATGCCATGTGGCGTTCCACCCTACATGATGAAGCCACAGGGATCGCAGGTGCCATTGGTTCCGATTCCAAGGTTGAAATCCCAGCAACCTGCTCCTGCCCCGAAAGGAAATAAGAAGGCGGACAGTAAGAAGACTGAAGGGAAGACTAAGAAGGTTGCAAGTGTTAGTTTCTTGGGATTGTTGTGTTTTGTACTACTATTTGGTGGATTGGCTCCCATGGTGAATGTGAGGTATGGGGGTGTGAGGGAGGCTTTTTCTGGTGGAACGGATTACATTGAGAATCAGTTTTATGAGAAACATCATGGCAGAGTGTTGACCGCAAGTGGGAATTTGACTGATAGTGATTATGGTGGAAAATTTGGTGGTGGAAAAGATTATAATGAAAAAGGGAATAAGCTCAATGGTACTGAGCCTCTTGTGGCCTCGCTGTTTGTTCCAAGGAATGACAAACTTGTGAAGATAGATGGAAACTTGATAATTCATTCTGTTTTGGCTAGTGAGAAAGCCATGGCGTCTCGTAAAGATGCTGCAAGTGAAGTGGGTGGTGAGACTCGGCTTGTACCAGTTTCGGGTGGAAGACCTGCTCACCTCTATAGAAGTTCAACTGATCGACAGAGGGCTCTTGGTTCTGGTTCTGTTGGGAGTGACAATTTGAAATCACCAGCAGCTGATGGCAGATTGCAGCAGTGGTTCCGTGAGGGCCTTGCTGGTAAGTTACTTTAAATGCTTTCTTCTTCTGCCAATTCATTATTTCTGCGTTTACTTTTGAGTAGTGTGTTTTGCATCATATCAACTGTTTGTGCTCTTAAAGTTGTGTTCGCGCTGCTATATGAAATTTGGTTTCTGTGATTAAGTAACATCTTCTTTGCATTTTGGTTTTCATACGATATGTTGCTTCTTTGGCCAGCCTCTTGTAGTATCAGCAATTCTATTGTTGATTCTGGAGTCCGATGGATTGATGTGTGGGTATCTCTTGCACAGTGAAGATTTTATGTTACTTTCTTGTTATTGCCCTCCTTTGGACTAATCATTTGATTTTCTCATGCTCCTCCAAAGGATTGCTATCCAGTTGAGAATCCTGTGATTTTGGTGGAAGACGACTTTATGATCGTACTGCTCCACAGATTTCCCCCTTTTTTTGTGTTTTTTTTGGGGGGGGGGGGGGGAGGAGCTTAGTTTACCACACCTGTCATAAGCTTTAGACCTATGTTGCCCGGACTCTTCACTGGGCCCTACTGTAGCTGTGTTCTGACTCTTCATTTTCCACTAGACTAGCAGTGTCGGCTGGACTCTGTATCCGAGTCATGTTGACATAGATTTAGGCTTTCAGAGTCAAGTTCTGATATTCATTTTGTGCCGCATGAGGAATTTCAGTTCCCTTAGATTATTCTTATTGGTTACGATTTTTTTTCTTGGTATTCATGACCTTTGTTTGTTCCCCTTTTCGCAGGTCCAATGTTAAGTTCAGGAATGTGCACTGAAGTGTTCCAGTTTGATGTGTCTTCAGCTTCGGGCCCAGGAGCCATTGTTCCAGCTACTTCTGCAAGGAATGTCACTGAGAAGCAAAGCCGGAATTCTACAGATCTCAACAAAGGAAGGAATAGAAGGATTCTCCGTGGTGTTCCTATTCCCCTTCCTGGGTCGTCTCACAACATATCTGAAGATGTAGGAAGGACCTCAAAGAAAGAGAACTTTAGCGGAAATAACTTGCTTTCACCAATGGTTGTTTCTGTGCTCGTGGATCCTAGGGAGGTAGGTGATGCAGATGTTGATGGTGTGATGGGAGCAAAATCCCTCTCTCGGATTTTTGTTGTTGTGCTGATAGACAGTGTCAAATATGTCACTTATTCATGCATGCTCCCATTCAAGGGAGCCGGTCCTCATCTGGTTACTACCTGAAGATGGAAGTAGAGCTCCATGGTGATAGTAATAGACTATAGACATCATATTAATCAGTTTTGTAGATAGCTAAAGCTATGTAATTGTGGCAGGTAAGATAGCTATAGCTTGAACTTTTGAATAAGCTAACCTCTTTATGAGACTGGACAGTGTAATTTTCTACTATTAGGATGATACATGCAGTACTTACAATTTCAGTGATCCTTTTATATTAATGTACTATGCTAATTTGAAAATTTAAAGTGCTGTGAAGTTTTCATCTGACAAATGTTTTATCTTTAGGAGATCTTGTGGCCAAGTTGCTGCATCCAAATTTACAAATAATTAGGAAATTGTTAAAAGAGTTGGAATGAACCATGAGAAAATAATAGGTGGTCTTCTTTTTTTTTTCCCATCTTTTTGGAGGGTATAATAGGTGGTCTTTAAGTCTTTGCAGCCATTCATTCTGGAATTGGTATTTCCAAAGAAAATTAGTAAATTGCTTCTTTGGTTGGAATTGGCTGAGTCACTCCGAATGGGACTCGAAAATTTTTCATTCCGAGGGTGAAGAATCATCAGGCAGCTCAGGGGATGGAAGCATGGAAGTTCACACGCAGAACATCATAAATGTTTTCAACATGCTAGCTCATTTGCTGAGTGGTACCTCCAGTTGCGGAAGTCTTTGGTGGCTTGACGTATACTTCTAACAGTTTTTCTTCAGTGGGTGGTGGTTGTCATCAAGTTTTTCTTGTCGTACAGTATAATAAATTTCCTTTGCTGGATGTAGTTGTCAATCCAGCTTTACCCATAGTACCAAGTTGAAGTCAACAAGAAAGGCTATATTTAGAAGCAGGCAAGAACTCATTTCTGTTTTGCGTCTACTTAGTCACTCTATCCTGGTAACGCATGCCAATGTTACCATAGCCCATCTTAACAGAAAAAGAAAACTAATGATCATAGGACATGCCCTGATAATGCATTTACTTGTATACGAACTTTTCAGTTAGAGCCTGAGGAAGAGGGTCAGCATATACAATTTAAGCCCATTGCTCTAACCTTTTCGTTATCAGTTTCTGGGTAGATGATTTTACACTCATTTAATCCTCCATAAAGCAAACGAAACAACTCATTAGTGTGAACGGTTTGTAATGACAATTATCACTTAATTTCCAGACGTTTGTAATTGCTCCGCCTTCCACTTCTTGGGGTTGGTCGTGAAGTACAAAAGGAACATTATTGATCCTTCAGGGCTCATTACATCAGAAACGCTTTTCAAACTTCGACATGGCTTTCCTGCGTTGTGTTAATGCAGGCAAAGAACATAGGGAGGTATAGGACATGTAAACCAGAACATTTTGGTTCAACAGGCGCACATTTTAACTCCATATCAGGTCAAAAGAGTAAAAGAGAACTTGACTAAGAATTCTGTAAGAAATTACACTTCGAAGGAATCCAGGATCGCTTGCAATGTTGTCCTGGATGACGGCCATTGCTTGTCATCGGCACTGGCGACGAAGAGGACCACAGTGTTACCTTTGGCTGTTGCCTTTGCAAGATTATGCGATCCTGTCAGAGCGTATGGAGTCTCGAGAACATACTTATAGTACTGCGCAAGAAAAAGGAGAGATCCTGATCATCAGACGTGTTTGCTTGAAAGTAGTTTTTTACTAGAATCAACATATATAACAAATGATTCCACGGACTAGTCAGCTTCACAAAATTTTCTAGCGAATTTGATATGTATAGTTCTTTCATGCTGCATTCCAAAGTTTTTTGAGGATTTGAGACACATAGTTCTGTGTCTTCTTAGATACATGTAAAGAAATAAAATAAAATCACCAAAACAACTCTGGAAGATTGTTGTGAAAAACAAAAATCTGACACTGAACTTGATGGCAGTGAAATAATCAGGGAGTTGCAGATAAACCAAGCAAACCTGCTCTTAAGTTATAATCCGTTTCTTTTTCTCATTACTATTAATTGCAGATTCCAAGTGCAAGTGCTTAAATCTTTTGTTTTCATGCCTAACTCAACCATCTTGTGTAATTTAATTGACACTCTTTGAACAGTCACTTGAAACCAGATGAACAGAGGACATATACCTTCGCTGATTGCAAATTCAGAACCAAATGGTTCTCTTCATGTACAGTTTATACTTAATGTTTTTTGTTGCTGACTTCTCTTCTGCTTGTTTTATTTTGTATTTGGCTCAGCCTTATGGCGCAGTTCCTCTTCAGAAGAGAATATAAAAGACTTCCCGATGTTCTCTTTTGCCTGTTTCATTCTGTATTTAGCTCAGCCCTATAAATGCAGTTCCTGTTTAGATTAATGATGAAACATCAAAGACTCATCGAGTTTTACAACAATTTACTCATTCCACGTGAAGACGATAAGAAGCCGTCTTTCATTCCATGCAACATCAGAACAATAACCGTTTTTTTTCCCAAGCCTCACTAGATAAATAGAGGGATTATATGAAACGAAGTTAAACCAAAAAAGGTAGCAGAAAAAGAAGTTAGTTTAAGAAAATGAAGAGTGTTAAGAGTAGAAACTTAAGTACCATTTGATCACCACGCTTCTCAACAGAAGTTTCAAGGAGTTCATCTGGATCAAAGGTGTTTCCAGTAACAAAAGGGCCCAGAGAAGCAATGACCTTTTCTGGACTTCCAATGTCTTCAATTGTTGCATTAGGTTTGTTGGTCAGGCGTATTAAAGGAGAAGCCACCACCTGAATCTTTCCTTGTTTTTCATCTTCAAACTTCACCTCTACCCAGGGTTCTGCGCACTTTGGTTGGCAGTAATTGCCTGACAAAATGTTTGCTACGCGGAGCTGTTTCCAAGTTGGTGGAAGAATGAACTTGTATGGCTGCACATTTCCTGCAACCAACTAAAATTGAGAGTTCCATAAGCTTATAGAGAAAGGAGAAAGAACGAATTACCCAGACAGAAAGAATATCAGAAAAGGCCAATTCTTGTAAACCTAATGTTTAGTTCTTTATCTGTTTGATTTTGATCATCATGCATAAGTAGAACACCAGAAGAAGCTCTTATCTTAACATTTGAATGAGCAGCCAAAGGAGAGATATATGAAGAAAAGGGCAAGATTTGATTAAACAAGATTCGAGAATGCATGTATGCCAAGAATGAAATGTAAACACATGGAAAGTACATCTTTAGGAGGCTGACAATACCAATTACAATAGATAAGTTGCAGACAATGCCAATATAATGCAGCTAGGATTTCTTTAGCCTAATTCCACCCAAAAAAATCTTATCATTTAAAGCTTGATGTTTTAAAGTGGCATTATCTAGCAGAAGATCTGGTGAAATCTTACTACAGCTGATTAAAGAACAGAATAAATGTCCAAGATCATGAAAGAGGCTATGATGGCAAAAGTCATTAAACTGAATCAAACATTTCATGCCACTAGTATGTAATCTGACAAATGAGATGATCTTAATGTACAGATTATAGGTGACATGAATTTGGTAGTGGTTGTGGTGATACAAATGCCATTAAGGGATTTTTTTTATCTTAAAAATTGCTTGCCTAGAATGATCCCTATTGACTAGATGGTTTATTGTATGCATAACCTCCTTATCCTATTCTGCATCAAAAATTGACAAAATCCTACCTATTTTTCTCTGAAAGCATAAATGTCAGTCTGGCTTATGCCATGGCTAGTGGATAAAACCCAATTACTCCAGTCAAGGATGACAAATGTGCCTCTACAGAAAGTTTCCACCACTACAGTTTACAATCTTGACTATATGGCAGAGGACCTGTTGAAAGTGTTGATGACATTTGTCAAACTATCTAACAATTCTAGCGAACGTCATGTTTATTGTACATTTCTAAAACTTTGACCGATAACTTTTTTCTGTTTAAGTTCTCTGATTCTAAACCTGCAAAATGTATGACACAATGTTCAGCACATATCAATTTTTTGAGCAACAGCAAAATACTAGATCTACTGAACACTTCTCATACAAACTACAAGCTTCTTTTAACACTTCTCTGATATACTGCACTTACAATTTGCAGTTCTACCACTAGTTTCTAGAAGGAATGTGGAGGATAATATATCCTACAAACTAACTGTATTGACATAGTCACAAGACCGGACAGAAGAGCCTGAAAAGTACTTTAGCTGAAAACTGGAACTTCTTGAATTACTTAAGTTCCATCAACAATAGTATTTGTATATTGTCGAGTTTAGCTTTTATGACCTTGGTAAAAGAGTGTTGGCAAAGCTAGAAAAGTGAAGCAGAAGATAAGAAGGATCACAATTGAAACACCAATTCTCAAGTCGAACGCTAAAAGGATACAGTACATCGTTAATGTAAATATAAATTTGCAAGAAAGAGCATTTTGAGGCATAGAATTAAGAAGATTGTCACCACTAGTATATAGAAGAATTAACAGATCACAAACAAATGATTATAAATATATGATCTTCTCTCAGTGCTTTTCCTACTCATGAAGTGTTAGTACTATAGAACTACATAATCATCCAGAGAAACTTGTATTAGTTAGTTGTGTAATTCATTTGAATAATTCAGAAAGCTGCTATAGAAACAAAAAAAAAAGTCCCTTCTGAAGACATAATGCATGCTAATGAATCTACGAAGTGTAATCTTCCGAAGCCAGCTAATGTTGACATGTTTTAAAAACCATCCACGCATTTGATAAACATATTAGGATTTTCATTCTATTCTTGCTAAGGGCAACAACTTGAACCATGCAGGCTAGAAGGCCTATAAGGGCAACTATCTAATGGATGTGTCTCTGATTTGGAACTGAATTTATACCACAATTTGATAAAATTTTCCTATATATGGTTCCACTGAGAAATTTTATAAATTCTTTTATGGCATTAATTTATGCTCAGAATTCTGATGGATTTTGGTACTACTTAATATTTGTCTTGCAAAGTTGGTAACTAATGTTCGTTTTGTTCCATGCTCTAAAATGACATTTACATATATTTCACAAGAGGTATACACATTAAAATGATCGGAGCAGGACAAAAGGGCAATATTCATGGTAGAGATATAAGTAACATATGTGAAGCATAATATGGAAGTAGCTTGACGTGCAAAAGTCTATTGCACATCAGAACAATGGGCAAAAGTCAGCAGGGATAATCCATGGTAGCCAGTAGAAACTTAACATTTTATGTGTAACATATAATGTGAAAGTATGCGTGAAATAGAAAGAGTAATAGACTTTTAAGATGGTAGATTTGATGATAGTGACTCCAAATACCCTAAACATCCTTTTGTCATTGCTTTAGTATTTTCTCAAGGTTGCTCAACATAATGACATCTCAATTGAACAATTCTTATTCTAATCATATCAAGAGTCATGAACTCATCATTGCAATAGAAAAGCATGTCAAAGTGTTGTCTGAATGTTCAATGTGACATCTCAACCCAAAAAGTCTAGTCATGTCAAGAGTCATGAACTCATTGTTGCAACATGAATGCATCTTAGAGCGCCTTCTCAGTTTCCAAACGCCAAAGAGCTCCAGTGAGAAGTCAAATCTTGGTGCGGGTTTAGGTTCCATGTATACAGCATCTTGATACTATTTAACATCAAGAATTATTCATCACTCTTTGGACTATTTCTCTGCAAGGCAGTGCTTATATTACCTAGCCAACAGGCACAGAGTCCCCAGAGGTTGAATAAAGTTCTGAAAGAACTTAGGCTACTGCTCAATTAGATTCTAAGCTATCAGTCTCACTTTGAGTTCATGGTATTGATATTTTATCTCATTACTAGTTTTTGAAAATGCTCATCATTTAAGGTTCATCGAGCAATTCTATTTCAATTCTTCGTTCCCTGTTGAATCCAAATCAATGCATAAGCAACTTGCCAAGAACAAACTTTAGAAGTATTAGACTATAATATTTCAGTTGTTTCAAATTCTTGGAGTTCAAGCATATATCCCTAATATGAGAACTCCTCAAAGAACAAAGAGAACAATTCAGTGACAGACATCGTTATGGATCCTCTACACTCCCTCTCTTCCTCATCCTTCCCCTCCGAATGACCAGGCTGGGACACTGAAGACCTTTTGCCACATATGAATTTTCCTTAGCTTTCATTGTTAGCATTACAATAAATTTCTTTTCTCAATTAAACAGCTATTGGTAAATTGCCAATGTACAAGTAGCACTGTTTTTCTCACTTTTTGGCAAGATATTTCCATAATTCAACAAGGATAGGTTCAAACCAGCACCCCAATCCAACAAAATTACTATATAATGGAGAATAAAACATTAGAAATCGACAGTAAATGAACTTTAGCAACTACAAATATTCTAATTCTCTACATTAGCATTTGGGAATTCCTAGTTTCGGAAGCTAACTTGTGTTTCAACATCCAATGCAGCATTGTGAAAAAACACACACACACACACACACAAAATAGAGAAAAATTTATACAAAATGCCATACAATTAATACACTAAATTTCACCAAGTACACAAGGAATAAAATTACCTGCACGAAGAGCAGGAGTGTCCTTGGGAGTAGCTTCAAAGACAACAAAAGAAGGGTCAGCTGGGGAAGGAGGGAGGTAAGATCCCACTTCAACTTCACGAGCTTTAGCTGGTGATGTTAGTAATAATGGCACTATAGCAAGTCCATTGAACAGGTTTCTTCTTGAGAGACTTAGCTGGGGAAATTCTTGATGGGATTGCATGCAAGAAGATGACTGCAAAAGGGGTGCTGGGATTTTCGGATTTGATGCAACTGAGGTTGAGAAAATAGAGGACATTAACGTTGTCACTGAAGTAGTTGCCATATGTAGTGTGTGACTGTGTGCGATTTTGTGGGAAGGTTGTGAAGGGTTGGATGGGATCCCGCTTTTATCCGTTATGGATGAGGTATGGGATCATTCTTCCAGTTGCCTTTTAACTCTTCAAGTTCCCAAAATACATTTTGTGTTCCATCTTTTTCTTTGTTTTTTTTTTTTTTTTGCTTTTTGTTTCTTTTTTTTTTTAATTGTGGTATGAGGGCTAATTATAATTCGAAGCATTCTTGAGTGGAAGAAAAATAACCAGAAAGTCAAAGCCTAACATGTGAAATTTTACTAATTGTGTTATGAAAAAGAAATATGTTAAGCAAATAATATAGCCAATAGATATCAAGAGTTATGTACATAATCAGTTTAAAGTTGAGTGGGAAAAAAAAAGAAGTAACTCTAAAATCTCTAATTCCTAATATAGGCTTTTTCCACCCTTCTCTAACAACCTAGCAAATTTTCTCTACATTTTTTTTATTAGGATGAAATAAAAAAGGAACAATTTTTGTAAGTTTCGATACATAGTTTAATAAAATTTCGAGGAGGGAAATTGAAACTAAATTTTCAACCCAATTAAACACACTAGACGCAATAGTAGATTTGATCCTTTAAAGCTTGCTTTTAGTCTAAACATATACTTTTTTTTTGCCAACTAAAAGCATAAAAAACTATTGTAAGTGTGTTTTTAGTGTTTTTAGCATAAAACTTAATTTTGATGGTTCCATCACATAAGGATTAAATTGGCTATAGAAAATAGTCGAAAGATTTAATTGGCCAAAATAGGGATGATAGACCAATTCAACTTTAGTAAACTAGTTGAGGGATTATTATTGTCATTTGCTCAAAACTAAGTCTAGCTCTTTCTCTGTTTAGACAAGATATTAATTTTTATTTTTAAGGTTGTTGACTTTTTTTGGATGCATCAACAAATAAACAAGTGTAAAATTGTATTAAAATGATTTCATTAAATGGCAGTGGGAACAAATTTTTTTCAATGTGGGTTAAACTTATAAGTAATTTTTTACGTACATACAAAGATTTTGGTGGGGGGTTAGTGGGGACAATTGGGGATAATTGCCCGCACTGCTCCACTTTATCTCGGTATCTAATTGTTTTCGATTAAAAAGAAAGTGACGAGTCACATTTCAAAATAAATAAATTGATATCAATATATAGGAAATTGATAGATATTGGCCCTATCTTTCATGCATCACTCGTTCACTCACAGAATTGGCATTAGAGGGAAAACAACCCCAAAACTGCAGAGTGAATTAGACTTTAAAAATGATGTGTTGTTAAACAATGAGACAGAGAAATATTTGGAGTTTGACATAAATTTCACCATTTCTTAAATTATCAAGAAATGTATAAAAAGGTTTAACTGTTGACAATATTTAACTGTTCGTATTCATTTTGTCCCAAAATTGGCCAAAACATTTCAAAATTGTGGATTCTAGATGTCTCACAGACATTCAAAGATTAGATGTGAACCCTGGCTGAAACCAGTGGAAGTTTAATTACATGAAATGTCTGCAGCTGAATGTGAACATGTTAAAGCCAATTAATTCCGCTGATAATTTTCATGTTGTCACAATTCTGGCCCAAAATCTTTTAAGTCCGTAGTGTCTAGATGCCTCATGCATACATCAAAATCCAGGGTGTGAATCCTGGTTCTTATCAGTGAAAGTTGAGCTCCATGAAATTTCTGTGGCTCAAAGGTGAAGAGGTTAAAGCCAGTTCTGAAGGCTTTGAAGCTTCAACGTACTTATGGTAGTCAGACAAGAACTGCTGCAAAAGAAAGCTTTTCTTCGTGAATCATGAGCAGAGATAAAACCAAGGACGCTGTTCTCCATAGTATTTAATGCTCCTTTAACAGCTTCTAACAGATAAAAGGAAAAGTTCAAGATGCAAATGAAGGGGCTTTAAGATTTTCTATCCATTGTAGTGGCTGTCTATACCTTTCAAAGATTAGGCGGCCTTGGACAGAAACACTTGCTATAGATAGCTCAAAAAAATGAATAAATGGAGGTTTACATGTAGTTTAAGAAAACTCCCCACATTTCTGTTCTCTGACTAACTAAACATTTAAGCAGTAAGAAATGACTGATCAGCCGTCAATGGTCTCATTCCTCTTCCAATTCGAGGCCTGGTATGTACTCCAAACTCACATCAAATATGACTGCGCTATAAGCAGCTACTCTTGGCCTTCCTGGAGCAGAATTGAGGCCTTTTGGAAATGCCAGCTACTCAAACACAAGATAAAGAATCAGTCATATAATGGACAAAATAAAGTCATGATCTTAAAACTTCTCTGGTGAAGTTAAGGATATCCACATCAAAATAAAACACATCAATGTCATGAAACTGTGTAGCACGAGAAAAAATGTTCAAGGTAGTTTAGATTATGTTCATAATGGTAGAACAGCTACACAAGAAAACATGTTGTACTTTCTGCACTTCTTTTAGATTGAGCAGAAGCTTGCATGAAATGGCATCTTAGAGAACTTGAAAACTCGAATAGTTTGTAACTTATTTTCATTTCCACAGAACTCCACTCATCAATTTTAGGTTGCTTAAATGGTAGCTTTCAGCAATACAGTTATGAATGATGGCTCTAGGAAGTTAGACTAGCAGAATGCAAGTCAATAAGAAAAGAATTAGGAAGTTGCAGATGAATTATAACTTGGTTTTATATAATGTTGAGTATCAGATTCTCCACGAACCATATTCGTATTAAAACAGATCTACCTTCAGAGCTAGAAAGTTTAGGAGGTTATCCTTCTCATTTTTTTTTTCTTTTCTTACTTCTTTGATTGGTGTGAATGCATTGTAAAATATACATCCATAGATACGGTCAGAGTATTTAAAAGATTTCCTATAAGAATATAATAGCAAAGATAACAGGCCAAAGCTTACTGATCCTGGAATGTAGAGACGGCGTTTGCCCCCAACTCTCATGCTCAGGATCCCTTCATCGAGTCCCTTGATCACCTACACTAGTTGCTTGAATTGGTAATCAAAAAGGATGCTTAAAAGCAAAATATTCATTGGTATCAAGAATAGAGGGGATATATAGTTTTACAGACAGCAGTCTACTGAATACAAGGACTAAACTAGCCAATCTAAGAAGTAGGGGGGGAAAAATCTCCTTATACAAAAGCATCTGGGATCAAAGTCCATAGTAAAACCAAGTTCCAGTTTTCAGAAGGCTTCCTAGCTCCCCTCCAGCAAGAAGATAATGAGATAGCATGGAAATATATTCAACGAAATCTAAAGATGATTAAGCTGGATCTTATTTCTTGATGATTAAGTTGACACATTATACCTTTAGCAAAGATATCAAATTATTTAGCATAGCATTTCCATTACAAAAAGAAAATCAGAGGATCATCTGAACTGATTCGCTTGAGTTGTTATGAATGTGTTTTTTTTATAAGCTCTGATGTAACCTAGTGCACGGGAAAATTGGAGTTAGTGATCTGGTCATTAGATACAGTGGGCCCAAAGTGTAGGGTTTTAGCTGAAAATAATGAGTTAATGTTGAAGGATCCTTTTGTCCATACCATGAACCGAGCTAGGATTGTTCCTTATCTAAGGATTATGTGATGGTAGTATAACTGGACTGCAGACACTGTCAAATACTTGTGATAAACGTACCTGACCAGATCCAACGCGGAAAATATAAGGCTGACCTTTCTCCAGTGAACTGTAATGTCAATCAGAAAGGAAGATGAGCAGAAAGAGAAGTATGAGCACAATAGCTTAGTCTTAACAATGAACAAGAAAAGAAACAAGTTATGTATTTCATTTTGTATTCTAACTGATTTAAGGTACCAATAATTGTTTTCTTTTTTCAAGCCTATTTCCATTTTAGATGCCAAAGATGAAAGGATATGGCTCAAAATCTTGATACAGTATTTGTATCACAATGTGCACAAGAAGTTCATTTATCTGTCCAGTATTGAAATTTTTACATCTGTAACTACAGCAGATTGGTTTATGGCCGACTAGACAGTTGCAATACTTATTCCACACAAAGATGAAAAATAAAAACTATATAAAATTCCAGTATGGTTCTATAAGTGATTTAATAATGGAACAGACGTTAAAAAGGTCACCAAGTGTACCTGTCAAATATCTGCCCAGATGGTACCATGGCAACATAATTAGCAGCCACCTGTATGAATGGTATAGGCAAAAGAAGAGCACATAAAACATTCTCAAGGGAAATAAAGACCAAAATGCGATTATCTCCAAAAACAAAAAATGTGTTATGCTTAATGTCTTTAGTTTGATCTGAATTTTAAAAAAATAGGTAGAGATTAACAAAAAAAATCCAAGGGCCAATTACACTATTTTAGTGTGATGAGTTAATCCAAAATTGGATAAGATATACAGACATAAAGGATCAAATCAAGTGAGAACAAAGATTACAGGTATCTCTATATATTGCCAGCAGAACATCTCTACAGAGTAAGTGATTAAATGAAGGACTTGATCACATTCCAAAACTTCAGCATTTTGCATGTTCTTTTACTGTCAGATGTAATTTACCTGAAAGCCAACGGGGGGACTAGGGCCACCACCAACTTTAATATCTTTGTACTGCAGACCCGACTCAGTAGTTACCATAGGTACCTTTATCAGTTGACAGTTTCCCAGTTTAGTGTAACTACAGTGATCAGATGTTAAAAAAGTACAGATGAACCTTAGGCAATCCAAAATTCTTTATTTAAGTTTTTTAAGCTACAAAGTTCAGAGGACAATATAAAAGACAATTTCCAAAGATACATTTTTTTTGACAAAGATTTTGTGCCAATTGCACAGAGAGAAGCATCAATATGCCCAAACTTCCTAGATAAAGAAACTGTTTTTATGGTTTGAGTTTCAAATCTTCCTGTTTATAAATTCTCTATGGAGATTGAAATAGAACTCTATATTGTTCTTTGACTTGATTGCAAGTGAAAGATATCCAAAGCAGATTGTTGATCAGCATTCATCATAAATGTGTAATACCTCAGTCAGTTGATTGGATCTCTATCACTCGGATACAGTTTCAGGTAAATATAGTTAAAGTGACTGTTACCCATTGTCGAGCAAGAAAACTTTAACAATTGAATGGAAGATGAATAAAAAGATAGTAAATAGATATTGCTAAAAGGAGCCTAAAAATTTCTGAGCACCTTACTGCAGCAATTTTGTTGCTATAAGCAGTCTGGAAATTTAAAGTTAAACAAGATTCCCCTCTAGAAACTATGGATACCTCCAATTGGTTAGCGAATCTGTTAGGCTGACATCTGAATGGTAAGGATCTAGATATAAAACCAATCAAATTGATAACAGTTTCAAGTTACTGTTGTCCAACTTCTGTTGTTCCCTGGGCTCATATCAACAATACACAAGAGATAGTAGATACTGGTGTCAAATTGACTTCCAGTAATGATACCTTGCAGACTGCTGCAAACTAAAAAGAAAGACAGAGAACACTCCAAATAACTTACTATTTTCTTGAAAAGCAAGTTGATGGATGTTCTCAAATGTAGGCCATGACGTGAAGCTTATTTAAAGATGTCAGAATGCATGAGAACTACTAAAATCAGTTTCTCATCAAGTGGCTACTTCTTGTATTGATGCCAAATGTAGCAAAATTAGGATTTCACAAAGTATTGCAGATTTAGCAGGAATTTCACATGCATTTCCAAAAGTTGGCAACTGCTATAGTCCACTAAGCAATTGTGATGGCATTATGGTGCAGCAATTATATCACAGAACTGGTACATTTTTGGTATTAGCTGATGAGCCAAAACAGCGATTATGAAGCTTGTTTAACTTTGCACTGCTAGCAGTTGCGGATACAGTTCCACCGTTGGTTAAAAGAATTCAATGAAAATCGATCCATTTTCTTTTCACAATAGTGAGCTAAGATGTGAATGATACGTGACATTAATTCATAGGCAGACTGACAACCACAAAACCAAATCAGTATCCAAAACAGGACAAGTGACCAGAATTTGACAGCGAATATTAAAAGTGCATCTGCCACTTGAGGGCTAAAGTAAAAAGAGGAGGGTTGTCAAAATCTCAGGATCAGAAAGGTTGGGTTGCAGCATTTCTTTATAGGTAATGGGGCTGACTAAAACATTTCAACTACAGCATGCATGGTATTCTCCTATGACATGAAATTAAAATGAAATTGTTCAATAACTAATGCTGTTCATTTTTAACTAGCTTATTCTATGTTAACATGCATGATGACTTAAAGGCAAACTAAAAGACATAATAAAAAGAAGTGTACTAGTTTCCTTAATATCTTAGATCAAATTGTGCGGCAGATTATGACCATGGTTCAGGAAAATGTTTTCAAGAGGAAAGCAAACAGATGTACTAGAGAGCTTGTAATCTCACCGTACATTTTCAAGCTCTTTCTCGCAATCATCATCACACAATCTTGGTTTTTGCTCTGGAGGCAACCCAGCTGCTTCAGAAGAAAATGAAAATAATAGGATACTTGAGAGACCAAAAGCCATCCCTAGCACATCTCTACGATTGATCGAACACACTTTTCCACATTGTGAAGCAGTGGCATCTTGTACTCTGAGCCCTGAACTTGAGCAACGTATAGTAACACCTTGCATTTGGCTCTTTGTGGTTGTTTGCTCCTTGGTTTTGAAACTTGTAATACATGCAGGACCTACACCAACAGGAATGATTCATCAAGACAGGAAGTGCAAATTATTTATAAATTTATGCTTGGGCTACTAGCAGAAATTTTAGGTTTTAATTATTTTCATTTTGAACAAACAGCAGAAAAATAATGATCCCCATGAGGTACCAAACAACATTAGGGAAGCAAGTTTCTGATGGATAAACCAAACAATATCTTGCGCCTGGATGAGAAGATGAGAAGTAGAAAAAGAGATGGCTGAAAGGTCAAGAATAAAACCATAATAAGAGTAAAATTTCTATATGAGCTAACTTAAACAGTGATCTATCAAAAAAAAAAAAAAATAGTCAAAGAATACTCTTCTTGTAAGTGCGAAAATGTTCAGATGCTGGGAACTTGGCAATAACTATCATCCTTTGGCTAACAAGGGCAACGCAGACTGCAACCACATTGATATGAGCTAATCATATTGTGTCTTTCAGATTCTTTATCCAAGCTACCTGGCAAGTATCACCTCCATTTGGTCTAAACTTGCTAAAAAAAGTGTTCAATGACTCCTAGAAATTCCAAATTTTTTATACAGCACTAGAGCAACCAATCAAGTAGATACTGGTTCAGACCATCATGATAATGCAGAATGAATTAAAGACATATTCCCCCAGGTACTGGAAGGAAGAAGAAATGAAGCTCTCTCTAAAGAAAGTGGCATACTTAAGTCTAGAGTTGCAAGTACCTGATGGGAGGAGAATCGATGTAGATGCCATTTTTCAGTTTTCTTCTATTTCTTCAAATGGAAAAGCGATATGTCTGCAATCATTGTTCAAAAATATGGATGATGGATGGATAGAACATTCAACCAAGGGCAATATTGTGCCCTGTCACTTGCAGACTTTGTTAATGCTTAATAAACTTCATATAGAACAACCAAGAAAGAGTGAATCAAAGGCATAGGTTAGGCATAGGTTAACCTCTCAGAGATCAACTATTCTTCATTGAACTAGACCTATCAGTTGCATAAGAAACCTAACAAACCATCTTCAATATTGTAAAGCAACTATACACTTACCTACCCAAAACCTTGTTATCTTGAACCCATGGCCTCCTCACCTAGAGCAATGGATTTTGTTGTGATTGTGCTGTCTTTTAAACTGAAACTATTGATGTTTTTCTTGTATTAATTGTATAATGATAATCATGATATGCAACATCAATAGGCTAAAGTACAGGCTAAAATTAAAAAATAATGTGATTCAAAATAGTAATTTACAGGAAAACTAAGAGAACAACTATAACTTTCATAGATATTTTAAAGAGACTACTCAACAGAGAACCAAAGAGACAGATAAACAGGGAAGAATCCATGCTAAATTGCTCAACACACGATGGCAACCAGAATCCACTGATGATTCACAGAAAGAAGAACCAACCAAAATAAAAGGAAAACAAGAATCAGAAATACCAAAACATGTCCATAAGCCCCAGAATAGTAGTTCAAGAAAGAATTTAACTGATCTCACCGATGCAACAAAAGAACCTGATTCAACACATGAATGGTTCACGTCAATTGCATTAGAAGTTAATAGTAGATCAAAAGCTCTGGTGGCTAAAAAGTTCTCTCATAATGCAGGTAGTTAATACCCTGATAAATCCACAAACAAAAATGGAAGTTTAAGGACAAAAGGTTCAGGAATTAACATTTCCCACCAGACACAAAAATCAAGTGCCTGCAACAGCATATCCCAACCTTCTGTAACCCTTCAACCTGGATAAGGAGCTGCCAGGTTGATTTACACACTCTGGATTTGTGTGTGGAAAGGTAATAAATGAAAGTGAATTTCTTGTATTGAGCATAAATAATACATAGCAAATTCCTTTGGTTCGTTATTTCTTTTCTACATACCAAATTAGTCATTATAAATGATCTGAATACTTCAACTGACAGTGTAAAACTGCAAATTGAGCCAGTTGAAATTTAACTCGCCTGCCTATGATGTCCCAGTAACACAATAGAGGAGCAAGAACCACCCTACCTTCTTCCTCAAGTACTTTTAAGTGAAATGTTATCCTAAACTCTAAATCAATACGAAGGTGAAAGCATCCATTTTCTTCTTTACTTTTTACTTTCAATTAAAGGGTTTAAAGGTTGGAAACTTGAATTACTAAAAGCACAAAGCCGTTCATGCCAAAATACCTCAGCAGTTTAGCAAGTAAGATTTTTGGGTACAATTACAGCTTAAAGGCAGATTTGTTACAATGTAGCACAGTACTTCCAGTCACATGCAGATATGGTATGCGCAAAGACTTCAAAGAATATGCCCCTACATATCCAGTTCAGACATTTATGGGTAAAATTAAGGAAAGAAACAAACTAGACCACAACATTGTACAAAAGATCATTCCTGCAAGAAACTTAGAAGAAATTGAATGCAGATATTCAAAGGCAGATAGGATAAAAGATTCATTGGATGAGTTCATATGATAAAGTTACCTGCAGGCAGAGCAGGAGCAAGTGTTAATACTGATTGCATCTAGGCAAGTCCATGAAGGATGTCTCTTCTCGAGAGCTTCATTGACCTTGTGGGTTTTCAAATTGACAAGCTTTTAACGCAGTTAAAGTGGAGAAAATGGCGGAAAATGGGGCCACTGGCGAGGAGCTTGGGGCTTAGTGTAGCGTATGCTGTGTGTTTGATTTTGAAGGGAGGTTGTCAAGTGTTGGCCGGGAAGGGATCCCCCCCTTATCCGTTACGGATGAGGCGTCCTGTCCATTTTTATCATGTCAATTTCTGATGTACCGGTACCAAACCAGCAATTGGGTGAAATGCCTATGGGTTAATTCCATATTGGCCTTTCAAAGAGGTTAAAAATCTCAATTTGGTTCCTCAAACTGAAAAGGTCTTAATTTGGTCTTCCAAAGTGGTGGAACATGTCAATTTGGTACCTTAAACCAAAAAGGGGGAAAAAAGGCTTTATATTGGTCCTGCAAAGTAACACAAAATCTCAATGCGGCTTTTTAATTGAAAATTCATAATATAATTTTACTAAGGGTAAAATATAGAAAACCTTCTTGTGGTTTCACTATTTGATACACTACCTCTTCAGTATTTAAAAACACCTACATTAGCCTCTCGTGCTTTGGACTAGAATAGAATTACGCATTTTGACCTGCTTTGAATCAGTAGTCTGTCTATTATTAATTTTTTCTTTTTTATTTTATTTTTGTTTCCTTTCCTTTTTTTCCTTTTCTTTTCTATTCTTGCTCTCCTGTTTCCTCCATTTCACATTCTCCACAACCGGGGTCTTGGCATCTGCTTATTTTTTTATTCTTTCTTTCTTTTCTTTTTTCTTCATTTTCACCTTTTATTTCTTTTTCCTCCTCTCTCCTACTCCCCATCCCCCTCCACCACTTCACACCACCATCCTCTCCACCCAAGGTCTAAAATCCTACAAATTTGGAGTACCATAATATGAGAGGTAGTGGGTTGGTTTGTATTTTTATGTATTGCTACAGATCTAGTCCCTTACGGCAAAAATGGGCACCACAGCATCAGCCATCAAAGACCCAAAAATTGGGCAAAGGAATTCTACAGATGGGTCTCATTTTTGCTATGATTTCGGGGAGAAAGAAGAAAAGGACTTGTAGTTGGAGATTTTCCATTTCTGAAACTTGCCATTTTCACTCATCTGATTTGTCTACTTTTTCAAGAATTTTATGGTGGGAGCTTATGAAATTTATGAAATTTTTTCTTGGATTTTTGGGTGAATTTGGATTTTGGGGCCATTGTTATGGAAGAATCTTTGGAGACAAAGTCGCAGGCGGTGGTGGCGACTAGCGGTGGTAGAGAGAGATGGCAGAGGAAAAGAGGGAGAGGGTATGAATAATTTTTGCTATGATCTCACGAAGGCAGAAGAAAGAGGACAGTTGGAGATTTTCCATTTCCGAAACTTGCCATTTTCACTCATCTGATTTGTCTACTTTTTCAAGAATTTTATGATGGAAGCTTATGAAATTCATGAAATGGCCATTGTTTTGGAAGAATTTTTGGAGACAAAGCCGCGGGCGATGGTGGTGACTTGCGGTAGTAGAGAGAGATGGCAGAGGAAAACAGTGAGAGGATATGAATAATTTTAAAAAAATTTTGAAAGTGCATCAATAATATAAAATTTGTAAAAATACCTATGATAGTTAAGTCAAAGCACCAAAATTGAAAGAAAAAATGACAATAAAATTAAAAAATATATTAAAAAATAATAATACATCACTTGTAGGTAGCATACAGGTTGCCGGTCAAATTTCACTTTAGTCTAAAGTACGAGGGGGTTATGTGGGTGTTTTTAAATAATGAGGAAGTATCATGTCCAAATGCCAAACCACAAGGGAGTTTTGTGTATTTTACCCTAGATTAAACATGTATTTTTAACCCCAAACTTTTTTAATCGTACATATAATATCTTCTATGATACTCATCCCCCATTTTACTAAGAGTAAATCATAGGGTTGTAAACAATCTGAATATCAAGCGCGATTACTTTTCATGATTATAAGTTTTGATTTTTTTTCCACTTTGATAATTTTAATACTCTATTATTTATTAGAGTTTGTGTTCTACAAAAGACTTCTTATTACTTTCTTATATTATTTTTATTTTTCTTGCTAGTTTTTAACAAGTTTTCTTGTCTTTTCTTAAAATTTGTTCCTAAATTACCTATTGAATAAAGTTCCTCACCTAAGACCATGTTTAGCTAATTAATGTATGAGTAAATCTTTCCTACACTGACGGTGTATATACTATCATCGTTGAATTCATGACATGTGTACAAAAGTTGAATTTCAAATTCAAATTTTGCATAGTTGTCATTCATCCAATGCTGATACTGTATACACTGTCAGTGTAGAAAAAATTAATCCTTAATGTATTACAATCCAACAAAATGTAGGAGCAATTCCTACTCAAGTAAAGATTGTCTCAGTCAGTATCTTTGTTACTACTATTGTACCTAAATTATTTCTTGATTCTTTATTGGCATGTTCAAATCTTTAAAGTCTCTTTTTCCCCTATTTATCTTAGGTATGGGTACTTTTTGATATAAGATTGACTCACAGGCCTTTAAGAATTAATTTATAATTTTAGTATAAAAGTATTTAAGCACAAGTAGAAAAAACTTTAGACAAGTTTTTGATATTGGGTTATAACAAATTAACGCAACATAAAATTATAGATATCAAGATAAGGCAAAATATTTTATTGATGAAGAAAATTTACATCAACTACAATACTTACATGGTTGATGGACTTTGTACAATGGTTGGATTGATGAACTTTGTACAATGGTTGTGCCAAGGCGGACAAATACGCAACCTTTTTGTGGAGGCCAATTGTGTATTTGTCCGCCTCGGCACCGTCTTGGGGTTAAGGATGAGCCCTTGAAACCCTGGTGGTGCTTGGAGGGGGGCCTCCCCAGGATTCGAACCCTTGACCTTAAGGTCTTTGGGTTGGAATGCCTGGTGTTATTCTTGGTTTTGATGATCACAAAGTACTTTGAAATGTTTATCTAACTCTCTTCAAAATACAAGTGTTTTTTGCCTATCAAAGAATCAGGTACGAATATGTCAAGAAATGAAAATCAACCAAAAGAAGAAGCAAAAACAGGACACTCATGTCGGACGTCCGAAGGAATCTGTCGGACGTCCGAAAGGATGAAGATCATTAAGAAGAAGATTCTGTCGGACGCTCGTGAGGAAGCATCGGACGTCCGGATGGATCGGACGCACTCCTCGGACGCACATCGATCGCATTGGACGTCCTAAAAATTCCACGAAGCTTTGATAACTCTCTGGACGACGTTCGGACACAGAAGCTCGGACGATAAAATCCCATCGGACGTCCGAACAACAACTTGACTGTTTTTCGGACGATGGGATCGGACGATGACTAATCTGTCGGACGTCCGACAGCCCCAACGGCTAGCTGACTCTTCATCTGCCTTCTATCCGTTGGAAGCATTAATGAAGCCCATTCTTGGTTACCTTTAAATACAAACGATTCTGAATCTGAGCAGAACTTTTGCACACTTTGTCTACAAGATCTCAAGAGATATTTTAGCTTGAAAATAGTCTCCAAAGCTAGATTTGTTCTCCAAGTGGTGTGAATTTCTTGTGAGCATTTCTTTTGTGATTGAAAGTTTCTTTAGTGTAGCTTTGTTGAGGGTTATCTGAGTGATTGTAAAACTTCTTAGCTTGTCTAAGTGAGGCTTAGGGCAAGGAGGAAGTGCTCCCTCCATTGTACAT